>NW_024070198.1:2734321-2753242 GCF_014754425.2 Oryx dammah
CTTTGGCTGTGTGGATCACAATAAACTGTGGAAAATTCTGAAAGAGATGGGAATACCAGACCACCTGACCTGCCTCTTGAGAAATCTGTATGCAGGTCAGGAAGCAACAGTTAGAACCAGACATGCAACAACAGACTGGTTCCAAATTGGGTAAGGAGTACGTCAAGGCTGTATATTGTCACCCTGCTTATTTAACTTCTATGCAGAGTACATCATGAGAAACACTGGACTGGAAGAACCACCAGCTGGCATCAAGATTGCCGGGAGAAATATCAATAACCTCAGATATGCAGATGACACCACCGTTATGGCAGAAAGTGAAGAGGAGCTAAAAAGCCTCTTGATGAGAGTGAAAGAGGAGAGTTAAAAAGTTGGCTTAAAGCTCAACATTCAGAAAACGAAGATCATGGCATCCGGTCCCATCACTTCATGGCAAATAGATGGGGAAACAGTGGAAACAGTGTCAGAGTTTATTTTTTTGAGCTCCAAAATCACTGCAGATGGTGACTGCAGCCATGACATTAAAAGATGCTTACTCCTTGGAGGAAAAGTTATGACCAACCTAGATAGCATATTCAAAAGCAGAGACATTACTTTGCCGACCAACGTCTGTCTAGTCAAGGCTATGGTTTTCCCTGTGGTCGTGTATGGATGTGAGAGTTGGACTGTGAGGAAGGCTGAGTGCCGAAGAACGGATGCTTTTGAACTGTGGTGTTGGAGAAGACTCTTGAGAGTCCCTTGGACTGCAAGGAGATCCAACCAGTCCATTCTGAAGGAGATCAACCCTGGGATTTCTTTGGAAGGAATGATGCTGAAGCTGAAACTCCAGTACTTTGTCCACCTAATGTGAAGAGTTGACTCATTGGAAAAGACTTTGATGCTGGGAGGGATTGGGGGCAGGAGGAGCAATGGATGACCGAGGATGAGATGGCTGGATGGCATCACGGACTCGATGGACGTGAGTCTGAGTGAACTCCGGGGGTTGGTGATGGACAGGGAGGCCTGGCGTGCTGCAATCATGGGGTCGCAAAGAGTCAGACACGACTGATCGACTGAACTGACTGACTGACTGGCAGTAGGTTGAGTTTTAAAACATGTTCTCTCTGGGGGATTTTATCTGGAAACATTTTGCATCTAAACAGAGCCTCCAACTCCTCATACTGTGTGTGGGTGAGGGTGAATGTGGTGAGACTTCTTCCATTTTGTAGGTCCAGCTGGTATCTGTGAATCATCCTGGAAGCTCATGGTGGAATCATCCATGTAGACAAAAGGGTCTAGGTGTGGATTCTTTTGGACTATTTTGTTCATGAGGGATGTTGACATCTGGAAAGGAAAGCCTGTCATGAATTCTCTTGGAGTGCCCACTTTCAAGCCTGCTTTATGTGTCTCTGGAAATGCAGTTCATTTAATGTGCCACCTTACAGGTTTTAAGGTCCATCTCTGTCCTTTGGTGGTGATGGTGGTCGTGTCCGGCTCTTGTGACCCCATGGACTGTAGCCCACCAGGCTCCTCTGTCAATGAGATTCTCCAGGCAAGAATACTGTAGTGGGTTTCCCTTTCCTTCTCCAGGGGATCTTCCTGACCCAGGAATCGAACCCTGGCCTTCTGCATTGCAGGTGGATTCTTTCCAGACTGAGCTATGAGGGAAGCCCCTCTCTTTAATATACTTTAATTAGATGGACAGAATTAGCCACAGACACAGAATATATTAAATTGGGATGAATATCATTGAAGTTCTAGATATTACCTGATTGTGTTAGCTCTCTCCTCCTACTCAAATATTAACACTCACAGAATCTCATTAGAGGGCATGGCAAATATACACACTAATTAATATAAGCTATAGAGTTTTCTAATGCTAAACATTTCAGATATTCAGCCTATCACCTTCTTGTATCACAGAAGTTAAATTTAACTCCTAAATATTATGGGAAAAATACTAGAAACAGTGATACATTTGACAGTGTCATTAATGTGTGGGTCTCTTTTCATTCTTATGGAAAATAGAAATGAAATATTTTAATAGAAAAATGTTATTATTTGTTGCTTTGGAATATAACATTTCTAGCCTATAAAGAAATATAGTTGAGCTTGTTTGCCTGATTTTTATCTATATTAATGCTTATGCTAAGAATTTAGTTTTTAAAAAGAAATTTTACCAAGAATGTTATTTATTCTTTTTGATTGATCAATGAATTTCATTTCACTGCATTTAGTTCAAATATATATATATATAAAGATTTAATAATAGAATGATTCATCAGATTCTGATCATTATCTTTATTATATCTTTCCTAGTTGGAGATTGTGTGTAGGTCAAGGCTGAGAGGCCTCACTTTGAAGATGTTTACTATTACAATTCTTATATCCAGCTTCCTAAATCATTGATTCTTCTGGTCACTGTTTGCATCTTTACATATCATTTTGGAAATTGGTACATACTCACGATTCATTTTATTTGCCTCTCTTCTCTTCAGCATTCAGACCTACACTGTCTGTTGTCTGCTCTTTTTGCACCTTGTCATTTTTATAGTTATTTAAGGCAAAAAGGCAAATATGGACTATATTATTTAATCTTGTCCAAAAGTAGTAATCTGTTCCTTATTATTTTAATTTGATTATGCATGTAGCCTATTCCAATAAATTTATAAATATTATTTTATTCTAAACTTAGAGAAAAATGAAAATCATAGTGCTAATAGCAACTGCTACTGCTGCTGCTAAGTTACTTCAGTCGTATTCGACTCTGTGCAACCCCATAGACGGCAGCTCACCAGGCTCCCCCGTCCCTGGGATTCTCCAAGCAAGAACACTTTAGTGGGTTGCCATTTCCTTCTCCAATGCATGAAAATGAAAAGTGAGAGTGAAGTCGCTCAGTCGTGTCCAACTCTTAGTGACCCCATGGACTGCAGCCTACCAGGCTCCTCCATCCATGGGATTTTCCAGGCAAGAGTACTAGAGTGGGGTGCCATTGCCTTCTCCAACCAATAGCAAAAAGGTACTCTAAACTGTAATTTAATGTCTCCACCAATGTATATGTAAATGAACTTCACTAGCTATTAAAGCATTTTTTTAATTCTTAAGGAATAGTGAATTAGTTTGTAATGACAAATTCTTATTTTATCATAATAAAATACATACACATATGGAATGTGGTCGTATTGTGGCAGTAAGAACACTTAATGGAATTCAGAATTAGTCATTTTAATCTCTGCTGGCTGTGTGGTCCTAGGCAGATGTGATGTTTTTAGTAACCCTAAGCCAAAAATTCAGACTCTCAAGGCTATGCATATATTGTTTTTCTGAAAACAAGGGAATGTGTTGTCACAATATATGGGAACAATGTTGTCTTCATGGTGTGTTTTGTAATTTATGAAAGCCAATTCAGTGACATGTGAATACTTTCACATTTTTCTCTCCAGCTTTCTTTACCAGCTATTTTTTTAAAAGTCCTTTGTAAATATCCCTCAGATTTAAATTTGCTTTGATATATATTTTTTTGGGGGGGGTAGAGTGTGAGTTACTCTTTAAAAGTTAATTCTATATCCATTCCAATTTGTTGTTAAGTGTGCTTTTCCTTTCACTTCTTAATCTGATTAAAAAGACACTGACTATAATACCACATCAAGTAAATCTCTGCAGGAATATACATATCACATTGTCATTATAGATAATATGACTATGGGGTGGGGAAGGACAGATGGGATTAAAAAAAATCATCTTCCTATCAGTTTAGGACTTTGCTTTAGAAACATTATGTTTTTAAGTTTATATAACATTGTCAGAGAATCTTCCTGGGTTGCTCAGACAGTAAAAGCAACTGTGGGAGACCAGGGTTCAATCCCTGGATTGGGAAGATCTCCTGGAGAAGGAAATGGCAACCCATTCCAGTACCCTTGCCTGGAAAATCCAAGGACGGAGAAGCCTGGTAGGCTACAGTCCATGAGGTCGCAAAGAGTCGGACACGACTGGACGTCTTCACTCAGCATTGTCAGAATCTTCAACTAAATAAGATAGAAATAGGGCTAATATATGGAGAGAAGCATAGTGATGCGATGTAAAGTAGAAGTTTTTAAAAAATAGACACAGTTTGTTTGTCATCTTTGTTTTAATAGATGTAAGTCTTGCTAATGACCTACCAAGGAATGCAAAATATGGATACATTAGGTCTGTGATTCATTTAAACTCTGAAAACTGGAATAGGTTTGGGATTTACATATTTAGTGCTCCTCCTGTATTACCATATAAATAAACATTATATATGTAATTACTTCATATTTCCTTTTACCTTTCATCTTCCATAATGTGATTGTGATTGCATTAAACAAGCCTATGTTGCTTACTTCTTTTCTAACTGTAGTGTTAAGCACAGTTATCAGCATATAATAGTAGCTTAATAGCTTAAAATATTATACATGTTGAATTGCTAAATAGTGTGTACTGCCAGTGTTCTTAAATGTGGATAGATGTACTTTTATTCAGCATGATGCAGACTCAGAAATCGACAGAACTAAAGTGCAAATGTTAAGGATTGGGAAAGACAAATCAAAACTTACTCCTCTGTAGGATAGGGAAATTTTTCTAGTGTTCTTTGAAAGACAAAACATTGAAGTGCATGATGAGCTATGAAGGACTTTTGAAGAAAAAGTGAAATGCTTAGGATCCTGATTTTCCATTAGGTCACTGCAATTGAATTCTTCAAAGATATATATATATATATATTTAATGTATATATTTCTAATATATATGTATATATAATTGCATGCTTAATGAGGGTGACTTAAATTTTATATGCTTAATATTAACAGTTCACATAGTCTTTATTTCATCTGAATTGGGTGGTTAAAGTCAAACTATTTTTTAAAAAATTATTTGGCAACTTCAGTTATTGCCAAATGTTTTTGTTTTTCATTTAATAATAGAGTAAAACTTTGCTCAGGCAGTTGTTCCAGGAGTCTTGTAAAATGTAAGTAATTTTAGGTTTGGGACACATGTATAAGCACTACTGAGCAGAGAAATTCACTGAACTGAATATTATAATTTTCCTTCACTCAAATGAAAAATAATTTGGAACGTTTCTCTGTGAAACAGAATTTTTTTTTTTTCATAATTTATATATGGAAGTATGCCTAAGTGCTTTGTAACCATACTTCTAGCTTTAAAATTTACCACACAGTTGTGTGGGAACCCAACTTCACTTGGATTAAGGGCAACTGTGTGATCATGACCTACTTTTTTGTTTTGTTTTGCTCTGTTTTTCTTTTATTCCGTTTTAAAGTGACCAGTTAGAGACCAAGGCCTTTCTCCACGTAAAGTATCAGTTCAGTTCAGTTCAGTCACTCAGTCGTGTCCGACTCTTTCTAACCCCATGAATCTCAGCATGCCAGGCCTCCCTGTCCATCACCATCTCCCGGAGTTCACTCAGACTCACGTCCATCGAGTCAGTGATGCCATCCAGCCATCTCATCCCCTGTCGTCCCCTTCTCATCCTGCCCCCAATCCCTCCCAGCATCAGAGACTTTTCCAATGAGTCAACTCTTCACATTAGGTGGACAAAGTACTGGAGTTTCAGCTTTAGCATCATTCCTTCCAAAGAAATCCCAGGGCTGATCTCCTTCAGAATGGACTGGTTGGATCTCCTTGTAGTCCAAGGGACTCTCAAGAGTCTTCTCCAACACCACAATTCAAACACATCAATTCTTTGGCACTCAGCCTTCTTCACAGTCCAGCTCTCACATCCATACATGACTACTGGAAAAATCATAGCCTTGACTAGACGGACGTTGGTCGGCAAAGTAATGTCTCTGCTTTTGAATATGCTATCTAGGTTGGTCATAACTTTCCTTCCAAGGAGTAAGCGTCTTTTAATTTCATGGCTTCAGTCACCATCTGCAGTGATTTTGGAGCCCCCCAAAATAAAGTCTGACACTGTTTCCACTGTTTCCCCATCTATTTGCCATGAAGTGATGGGACCAGATGCCATGATCTTCATTTTCTGAATGTTGAGCTTTAAGCCAACTTTTTCACTCTCCTCTTTCACTTTCATCAAGAGGCTTTTTAGTTCCTCTTCACTTTCTGCCATAAGGGTGGTGTCATCTGTATATATAAGGTTATTGATATTTCTCCTGGCAATTTTGATTCCAGCTTGTGTTTCTTCCAGTTCAACGTTTCTCGTGATGGACTCTGCATAGAAATGAAATAAGCAGGGTGACAATATACAGCCTTGACGTACTCCTTTTCCTATTTGTAAACAGTCTGTTGTTCCATGTCCAGTTCTAACTGTTGCTTCCTGACCTGCATACAGATTTCTCAAGAGGCAGGTCAGGTGGTCTGGTATTCCCATCTCTTTCAGAATTTTCCACAGTTTATTGTGATCCACACAGTCAAAGGCTTTTGCATAGTCAATAAAGCAGAAACAGATATTTTTCTGAAACTCTCTTGCTTTTTCCATGATCCAGCAGATGTTGGCAATTTGATCTCTGGTTCCTCTGCCTTTTCTAAAACCAGCTTGAACATCAGGGAGTCCACAGTTCACATATTGCTGAAGCCTGGCTTGGAGAATTTTGAGCATTACTTTACTAGCATGTGAGATGAGTGCAATTGTGCAGTAGTTTGAGCATTCTTTGGCATTGCCTTTCTTTGGAATTGGAATGAAAACTGACCTTCTCCAGGCCTGTGGCCAGTGCTGAGTTTTCCAAATTTGCTGGCATATTGAGTGCAGCACTTTAACAGCATCATCTTTCAGGATTGAAATAGCTCCACTGGAACACCATCATCTTCACTAGCTTTGTTCATAGTGATGCTTTCTAAGGCCCACTTGACTTCACATTCCAGGATGTCTGGCTCTAGATTAGTGATCACATCATCGTGATTATCTGGGTTGTGAAGATCTTTTTTGTACAATTCTTCTGGGTATTCTTGCCACCTCTTCTTAATATCTTCTGCTTCTGTTAGGTCCATACCATTTCTGTCCTTTATCGAGCCCATCTTTGCATGAAATGTTCCCTTGGTATCTCTAATTTTCTTAGAGTTCTCTAATCTTTCCCATTCTGTTCTTTTCCTCTATCTTTGCATTGATTGCTGAAGAAGGCTTTCTTATCTCTTTTTGCTATTCTTTGGAACTCTGCATTCAGATGCTTGTATCTTTCCTTTTCTCCTTTGCTTTTTGCCTCTCTTCTTTTCACAGCTATTTGTAAGGCCTCCCCAGACAGTCATTTTGCTTTTTGGGATTTCTTTTCCATGGGGATGGTCTTGATCCCTGTCTCCTGTACAATGTCACAAACCTCATTCCATATTCATCAGGCACTCTATCAGATCTAGGCCCTTGAATCTATTTCTAACTTCCACTGTATAATCATAACATTTTGAAAAAGACAATAATATCTACCCTCCCATATGATCAAATGACATTTGAAGATATTATGAATTAAAATAGTCATACTACCAGTACTGCATACTGCTAGAAGAACAGCAGTTCTCAGAGGCAATGATTATTATGGGTAGTCTATATACTGCTAGATGAATAGCAATTCTCAGAGGCAATGATTATTATGGATATCGTTTTAGGTCTTCAGTCCATGTTTTCTACAATCACAAATATGTCAATTGTTGATGCCTTTTTATTCCTTCTTGATCTGGGTAGAGACATGGGTACCATTATACCTAATAGTTGAGATGGCTGAATATAGTGACTTAAATGCAATCAGAGCTGAGGGAATGGAACAATCAATTCAACATGTCAGAAGAGAGACCATGTGTGCCTAACCAGCTATTTGACAAAAATTGCTGATAAGATCAATGTGTTCTCTGTCTTACACTTTCTAGTTTAGGTCTTAAGTTTTTCTTGTTAACCAGATAGGGAGAGTAGAAGAGGACCTTCCTTGTGGGCCTAAGTTTTTGGTAAAGACACAAAGAATAATCTGAGGTCTTACCTATGGCAAAAACAAGTTTATTGAAGAAAGAACAGGAAGAACACCTCAAGGGAGACGTGGGCCAAGCCAGGAGAGGCACTGGTGCCTGAATGATAAAGTACAGGGTTTTCAAGACAAGGCTTTTACATATTCTTCTAAGCAGGCGTGGAGTGACAGTTTTGATTGACAGTTGCAAGTTACACAGCAACAGGCTCTATTGTGCATATCTTTCCCATAATTCAGTCTGTTATAATCAGATATATGTATGTATAGAATATTTATGAACCCGGGCTTCCCTGGTGGCTCAGAGGTTAAATCGTTTCCCTGCAAGGCGGGAGACCCGGGTTCAATCCCTGGGTCATGAAGATCCCCTGGAGAAGGAAATGGCAACCCACTCCAGTATTCTTGCCTGGAAAATCCCATGGATGGAGGAGCCTGGTAGGTTACAGTCCATGGGGTTGCAAAGAGTCGGACACGACTGAGCAACTTCACTCACTCACTCACTAATAGGCTCCTGGCTACCTAAAGTCACTTGATGACACAGCTGTGCATCAAGGGTACTAGAATTGAAGTCTGTATAGTTATTTTGTAGCATATTTGTGAGCTCTCCTGGGTCCTCTCTAGGGCGGGGTTTAGAGATTACCTTGAATCTAGGCCACCCCTCATTGCTCATGCCTAACTTCCTGCTTAACATTTATTATATGATATCTCTTAAATCAAACATTTTTCAGTGTATGCAATAAAATAGCAAGGTAGATAAAAATATGTTTTTGTTTTGTTTAAATCTGAGAAAAATAAGAATTTATGTAAAAAATGAAAAATTAACTATTAAAAGAATATTCGTAGTTCACATTTCTCCCTGCACCTTTAATTTTTTCCTATATCACGTTCAAATTGTGAATTTATTTCCACATAATTTTTCACTTTGACAAGTAAGTTTTTAAAGCAGTTTATTCCATAATGTGTCAATAATGTTCTAGCTATTAACTCTGAGAAGAAAAGCTGGCATTAGAAATGCAAAGAAAATAATTTCTTACTCATAAGTTCTAAAACATCTTCCTTCTATCTCTCATTTTCCCTACCTGTACATTTAGCGATCTATATATCATCTATTTAAATGTAATTTCATTTCATATGATTACAAACATGTAGGTAAGTCAATGGTGTGAATTGGTTTTGTAACAGTCACTTTACAGTCTTGTCTTTAAATAAGGGTAAACAGGAACAATGTTCCTGGAGGTGCCTTTACTCTTTGAAGTCTCCTATTTTTTTTCCCACTTCCAGTAGCTGGGGCCAGCAGTGCCCTCTGGGAAGAGTGCCATCTGGTCATCCCTGCATGAGCCTGATCCTGTTTTATCCCTTTGGGATATTCTCTACTGAGTATGTGTAGTTCATTGGCTTCCTTGGGAGGCCCTAGAGAATACACCTAAACTATCCTCTGGGGCCCAGATTCAGATGGACAGACTAGTGAGTGCTCCATTTAAACTTGTCATAGGGACATTTTTTCACAGAAACTTGGAGATTGTCTTACAGAATGCTGTGGACATGGCTGATTTTCAATGACTCTCATACTCATTAGACACAAAATGAGGACTCTTAACAGTCCCTAATTAAAAACAAAATAAAGCAAAGTGAAAAAATTACATATTTTATTAACATACATGATTTCTGATGAGAAATCTGCTGTTATTCTTTGTCTCTCTATGAAATATCTTTTTTCTCTGGCTGCTTTTAAGATCTTCTCCTTAATACTTTAAAGCAATTTGATTGTGCTATGCCTTGAAAAAGTAATGATAAGCAGGAACATAGAAAATTAGTGAGATATCACAAAGATACTGTACTTAACACTGCTGTAGAAGCTTTGGTGAAAATGATATTTGAGTCATGTCTTAAAAATATTGATCAAATGGGGACAAATTGAAAGCACATTCCAAGCAAACGATATGTTCATGGGCTATATTGGTGAACATAAAGTCAGCGGGGTTGAGGAAGTTTCATTGCGGGGGTAGGGCCAGCCATAGGGGTCATTTGCATGTATATAGTTGGATATGTTACGAAAGAGCTAAGTAGACAAAATAAGGGCTTCCCTAATAGCTCAGTTAGTAAAGAATCCACTTGCAATTCAGGAGATCCCAGTTCAATTCCTAGGTCAGGAAGATCTGCTGGAGACGGGAGAGGCTACCCAGTTCAGTATTCTGACCTGGAGAATTCCATGGACTAAAGTCCATGGGGTCGCAAAGAGTTGGACATGACTGAGCAACTTTCACTTTTCAGACAAAATAAGTAGTTTGATACTCAAGTTAGCAGTCCTGAGGAGAGGTTAGGGCCTACATTTTTATTGGATAGGTATGCTCAGTTGCTCAGTGGTGTCCTAACTTTGTGACCCTATAGATATTATTTAAAGTTGGGGGGAAATTCCAACTTTACTGATATAGATAATTTAAAAATGCACGACTGACTTAGATATTTATAGAAAGTTCATGATGACCAAGAGTAACTTTCAGGTGGACTATTAGTGTAGTCTCCTACCTAATCCATCTGTTCTCAAGGTTACTCTGGATGCCACTACTGGTTTTATAAGTACAATACATGTTTATACACACACAAACACACACACACAAACACATAGTCAATTTGTTTTTTTCAAAAGATTTTAATAACACTCCACTATCTATGGTATGGCAAAACACTCCAGTATTCTTGCCTGGAGAACCCCATGGACAGAGGAACCTGGCAGGCTACAGTCATGGGGTCAGAAAGAGTCAGACATGACTGAAGCTACTTAGCACAGCACATAGCATGCTATGGAATCAAATTGAAAGTCATTTGCCTTATAATCTAAAGGATATCATTTTTGCACACAATATGTTTATGGCATTAATTTTATTCATTCAACACTCCAATCTATTTTCATTCATGGGAAGGAAGCATACCATTGCGTCTGTCTCTGGAAATTTTATTCCTCCAAAGTCACAGAGTTCTTCTCCCATATTTTGTAGATTCAGGAGCATAGTCTAATATCCATATGATCACCTTCCTAGATAGTGCCCAAACATTGTGTTTATGATTTTTATAATAATGAACATTTTTTATACATTAATAGATTGACTTGCATTTAGTAAGTAAACAGACATCTCTCCCCTAATTTTTATGTCAAGTAACATAACCTCAGAGAAATGTGAGCAAGTTAATAACATATACTTGAAATGATATGGGCTTCCCAGGTGACACAGTGGTAAAGAATCTGCCTGCCGATGCAGGAGACATAAGAGACATAGGTTCATTCCCTGGGTCATGAAGATCCCTCGGAGTAGGAAATGGTAACCCATTGCAGTATTCTTGCCTGGAAAATTACATGGATGGAGGAGTCTGACAGGCTACTGTCCATCGGGTTTCAAAGAGTCAGACACAACTGAGTGACTGAGCACACAGTTGAAATGAGATAAAAGTATTATAATAGTGTATTTTGAGTTAAATAAATTATACAAAATAAATATTGTTGGCTCAACTGTATAAAGTATTTGAACAGGGCTTTAAGGACTTCTATTGAATTTGACCAATAGAGATCCTGGCAGAAAATGGGAGATAGGTTGTAGAGCAAAATCTGGATATCTATTTCTGAGTTATGTCTGTAAGAAGGCTGGCTGTGTCCTTCACACAAGATTATTATTGTCAGAACACTCTCCTCCTCTCTCTGCTGGATTCTAATTACCACTCATACTTTTGTCCTTGGGGACTGCAAGTTATTACTGCACAGCTGCTAGTAACTCCAAGTTCTGCACTTTTAGTTGTGGTTCCTCTACCACAATTTCAAAATATACCTTTATGAATCACATCCTACTCACTTATCATATTAGGATAACCTATCCATTTTATATTTGGGCAAAGACTTCTGTTTTCTCTTGGTTTATTCATAACATTATAAAAATATGACATTATTCTGTGTGCTGATTTACTTTTTACTATATCTCTGTCCACTAAGATATAAACTCCCTAAGGACAGGGACTTTTTCTCTCTTATGCTCCTGATAGAGTTAAACAGGCAGGGAAGACTACTGCAATAGAGAAAAGAGATTTAGCTCATGTCTTCTGAGACAAGAAGTGAGAAAATTTTCAAGGAATGAGAATTTGGGCAGATCTGTGATCTAGTGGAGAAGTGTTGAAGGATGGTAGAGGGGAAATTGGTCAAGGTGGTTAGGCCATCTGTGTTAGTAATCTACATTCTCACAGAAACTGGGAAATAGAGGTGTCATATTTGTTATTGATCACATTTCAAAGGTATGACTTCCAGGTCCTGGGGAAAAGTAATTCTCACATGTAAAAGTGGCAAGAAGCTTTTTAAAAGAGAGAATGGGAAAGACTAGAGATCTCTTCAGGAAAATAAGAGATACCAAGGGAATAGTTCATGCAAAGATGAGCACAATAAAGGACAGAAATGGTATGGACCTAATTGAAGCAGAAAATATTAAGAAGAGGTGTCAAGAATACGTGGAAGAACTGTACAAAAATCATCTTCATGACCCAGATAATCACGATGGTGTGTTCACTTACCTAGACCCAGACGTTCTGGAATGTGAAGTCAGTGGGCCTTAGGAAGCATCATTATGACCAAAGCTAATGGAGGTGATGGAATTCCAATTGAGCTCTTTCAAATCCTAAAAGATGATTCTGTGAAAGTGCTGCACTCAATATGTCAGCAAATTTGAAAAACTCAGCAGTGGCCACAGGACTGGAAAAGGTCAGTTTTCATTCCAATCTCAAAGAAAGGCAATGCCAAAGAATGCTCAAACTACAGCACAGTTGCACTTATCTCACATGCTAGTAAAGTAATGCTTAAAATTCTTCAAGCCAGGTTTCAGCAATACGTGAACCATGAACTTCCAGATGTTCAAGTTGGTTTTAGAAAAGACAGAGGAACCAGAGATCAAAGTGCCAACATCTGCTGGGTCATCAAAAAAGCAAGAGCGTTCCATAAAAACATTTCTGCTTTATTGACTATGCCAAAGCCTTTGACTGTGTGGATCACAATAAACTGGAAAATTCTGAGAGAGATGGGAATACCAGACCACCTGACCTGCCTCTTGAGAAACCTGTATGCAGGTCAGGAAGCAACAGTTAGAACTGGACATGGAACAACAGACTGGTTCCAAATAGGAAAAGGAGTACATCAAGGCTGTATATTGTCACCCTGCTTATTTAACTTATATGCAGAGTACATCATGAAAAACACTGGGCTGGAAGAAGCACAAGCTGGAATCAAGATTTCTGGGAGAAATATTAATAACCTCAAATATGCAGATGACATCACACTTATGGCAGAAAGCAAAGAGGAACTAAAGAGCCTCTTGATGAAAGTGAAAGAGGAGAGTGAAAAGGTGGGCTTAAAGCTCAACATTCTGAAAACTAAGATCATGGCATCTTGTCCCATCACTTCATGGCAAATAGATAGGAAAACAGTGGAAACAGTGGCTGACTTTATTTTTTTTTGAGCTCCAAAATCACTGCAGATTGTGTGCAGCCATGAAATTAAAAGATGCTTACTCCTTGAAAGGAAAGTTATGACCAACCTATATAGCATATTCAAAAGCAGAGACATTACTTTGCCAACTAAGGTCCGTCTAGTCAAGGCTATGGTTTTTCCAGTAGTCATGTATGGATGTGAGAGTTGGACTGTGAAGGCTGAGCACAGAAGAATTGATGCTTTTGAACTGTGGTTTTGGAGAAGACGCTTGAGAGTCCCTTGGATTGCAAGGAGACCAGTCCTAGGTGTTCATTGGAAGGACTGATGTTGAAGCTGAGGCTCAGATACACTGGCCACCTGATACGAAGAGGTGACTCATTTGAAAAGACCCTGATGCTGGGAAAGATTGAGGGCAAGAGGAGAAGGGGATGATGGAGGATGAGATGGTTGGATGGCATCACTGTCTCAATGGACATGGGTTTGGGTGAACTCAGGGAGTTGGTGTTGGACAGGGAAGCCTGGCATGCTGCGGTTTATGGGGTTGCAAAGAGTTGGACACGACTGAGCAACTGAACTGAACTTAACCGAAGATCTCAGTAGGGCAGGAAAATATTTTTATTTGAAAATTTTAAAGTAAACATTCTACAAAAAGGAACCAGGGGCCTGTACACAAGAAGAAACCTTCCGAAGATTCAGTCAAGCTAGGTGGATCGTTAAGATCAAGCTGTCTTGGTCCCTTTTTTATTGCTTTCTTACAAAGAATAGAGAACAAACACTGGCAGTGTAGCAAGAAATGAAGATATATCTGTCCCAGAATCATCCTGTTTTGATGACTATAGCTTTGTAGTATTATCTAAAGTCATGAAGCCTGATTCTTCTAGCTCCATTTTTTCTTTCTCAAGATTGCTTTGGCTGTTCAGGATCTTTCATGTTTCCATGCAAATTTAAAATGTTTTTGTTCTAGTATTATGAAAAATGCCATTGATAATTTAATAAGGATTGTATTGAATCTATAGATTGCCTCTGTTAATACACGCATTTTAACAACATTGATCCTTCGAATACAAGAACAAACTTTTAATATATCTTTCCATCTGTTTGTGTAATTTTCAGTTTCTTCCATCAGCATTTTATACTTTTTGGAGTACAGGTCTTTGCCTCCTTACATACATTTACTCCTAGGTATTTTATTCTATTTTGATGCAATGGCAAATGGAATTGTTTCATAAATTTCTCTTTCTGGTATTTCATTATTAGTGTGTGGAAATGAAACAGATTTCTGTGTATTAATTTTGTATTGTATAACTTAACCAAATTCATTGATGAGCTCTAGCAGTTTTCTGGAAGTGTTTTTAGAGTTTTTTTTTTTTTTTAATGTATATATAATGTCATCTACAAATAGTGAAAGTTTTACTTCTTTTCCTATCTAGATTCATTTTATTTGCTCTTCTCTGATTGTTGTGGCTAGGACTTTCAAAACTATACTGAATAAGAGAGGACGTTCTTGTCTCATTCCTGATCTGAGAAGGAATGCACTCCGCTTTTCACCATGAAGTATGATGTTAGCTGTGGTATTGTTGTATATGGCCTTTATTATATTGAGGGAGGTTCCCTCTATGCCCACTTTCTGGATATTTATTATCATCAATCAATAATGAATTTTTTAAAAGCTTTTTCAGCATTTATTGAGATGATCATATGGGTTTTATTCTTCAGTTTGTTAATGTGGTTTATCATAGTGATTAATTTGTGGATATTTAGAAACCCTTGCATATGTGGGATAAATCCTACTTGATCATGTTGTATGGTATTTTTGTTGAGTTTGCTGGTATTTTTGTTGAGGATTTTTGTGTCTATGTTTATCAGTGATATTGGTCTATAATTTTATTTTTGTGGTCTATTTGTCTAGTTTTGGTATCAGGATGCTGGTGGCCTCATAGAATTAATTTGGAAGTGTTCATCTGCAATTTTGGGGAATAGTTTCAGAAGGATAGTTTTTAAATCACAAAGCAGACATATAGATCAATGGAGCAAGATAGAAAGCCCAGAAATAAACCCATGAACTTATGTTCACTTAATCTACGATCAAAGAGGCAAGAATATATTAAATACAATAGAGAAAAGACAGTCTCTTCAGCGGCGGGCTGGCACACTAAGTGCAGGCAGCTGCGGTGGGCCAGCACACTAAGCACAGGCAGCGGCAGTGGGCCGGCGCACTAAGCGCAGCCGAGAGCTACCCCACGTCCAAAGTCAGGGACAGCGGCTCAGAGTGCCAGGCTGCGACGGTGCAGGAATGGCCGGGAGGAGCCACCTCGCCTCCGAGGTCAGGGGCAGCGGCCAAGAGGAGATACCCCGCGTCCGAGGTCAGTGGCAGCCGGGAGGAGAAACCCTGTGTCTGAGGTCAGGGCGGCGGCTGGGAGGAGCTACCCAGTGTCCGAGGCCAGTGGTGGCTGGGAGGAGACACCCCTCATCCAAGGTCAGGGGTGGCCAGGAGAAGCCACCTCCCACCTGAGGCCAGGGGCGGTGACCCTGAGGAGCCACCCAGAGCCCAAGGCCAGGGGCAGCAGCTGGGAGGAGCCACCCACACCCGAGGCTGGGGCTGGCGGCCGGGAGGAGCAACACAAGCAGTGGTGGCTGCACAGGCACAGGAAGGCCTAGAGGAGCTTTCCCACATTGAAGGTCAGGAACGGTACCGGTAAGGAGATACCCCTTATCCAAGGTAAGGAGCAGCGGCTGTGCTTTGCTAGAGCAGCCGTGAAGAGATACCCCACGCCCAAGGTAAGAGAAACCAAGTAAGATGGTAGGTGTTGCAAGAGGGCATCAGAAGGCAGACACACTGAAACCATACTCACAGAAAACTAGTCAATCTAATCACACTAGGACAACAGCCTTGTCTAACTCAATGAAAACAAGCCATGCCTGTGGGGCAACCCAAGACGGGCGGGTCATGGTGGAGAGGCCTGACAGAATGTGGTCCACTGGAGAAGGGAATGGCAAACCACTTCAGTATTCTTGCCTTGAGAACCCCATGAACAGTATGAAAAGGCAGAATGATAGGATACTGAAAGAGGAACTCCCCAGGTCATTAGGTGTCCAATATGCTACTGGAGATCAGTGGAGAAATAACTCCAGAAAGAATGAAGGGATGGAGCCAGGGCAAAAAAAATACCCAGTTGTGGATGTGACTGTTGATAGAAGCAAGATCTGATGCTGTAAAGAGCAATATTGCATAGGAACCTGGAATGTCAGGTCCATGAATCAAGGCAAATTGGAAGTGGTCAAACAAGAGAAGGCAAGAGTGAACGTCAACATTCTAGGAATCAGCGAACTAAAATGGACTGGAATGGGTGAATTTAACTCAGATGACCATTATATCTACTACTGCAGGCAGGAATCCCTCAGAAGAAATGGAGTAGCCATCATGGTCAACAAAAGACTCCGAAATGCAGCACTTGGATGCAATCTCAAAAATGACAGAATGATCTCTGTTCATCTCCAAGGCAATCATTTCAATATCACAGTTATCCAAGTCTCTGCCCCAACCAGTAACACCAAAGAAACTGAAGTTGAACGGTTTTAGGAAGACCTACAAGACCTTTTAGAACTAACACCCAAAAAAGATGTCCTTTTCATTATAGGGGACTGGAATGAAACAGTAGGAAGTCAAGAAACACCTGGAGTAACAGGCAAATTTGGCCTCAGAATGCGGAATGAAGCAGTGCAAAGACTAATAGAGTTTTGCCAAGATAATGTACTGGTCATAGCAAACACCCTCTTCCAACAACACAAGAGAAGACTCTACACATGGACATCACCAGATGGTCAACACCAAAATCAGATTGGTTATATTCTTTGCAGCAAAAGATGGAGAAGCTCTATATAGTCAATGAAAACAAGACCAGGAGTTGACTGTGGCTTAGATCATGAACTCCTTATCACCAAATTCAGACTCAAATTGAAGAAAATAGGGAAAACCACTAGACTATTCAGGTATGACCTAAATCAAATCCCTTATGATAATACAGTGGAAGTGAGAAATAGATTTAAGGGCCTAGATCTGATAGATAGAGTGCCTGATGGACTATGGAATGAGGTTTGTGACATTGTACAGGAGACAGGGATCAAGACCATCCCCATGGAAAAGAAGTCCAAAAAAAGCTAAATGGCTGTCTGGTGAGGCCTTACAAATAGCCGTGAAAAGAAGAGAGGCGAAAAGCAAAGGAGAAAAGGAAAGATATAAGCATCTGAATGCAGAGTTCCAAAGAATAGCAAGAGATAAGAAAGACTTCTTCAGCGATCAATGCAAAGAAATAGAGGAATAGAACCGAATGGGGAAGACTAGAGATCTATTCAAGAAAATTAGAGATACCAAGGGAACATTTCACGCAAAGATGGTTTCGATAAAAGACAGAAATGGTATGGAACTAACAGAAGCAGAAGATATTAAGAAGAGGTGGCAAGAATACAAGGAAGAACTGTACAAATAAGAGCTTCACAACCCAGATAATCATGATAATGTGATCACTAATCTAGAGCCAGACATCTTGGAATGTGAAGTCAAGTGGGCCTTAGAAAGCATCACTATGAACAAAGCTAGTGGAGGTGATGGAATTCCAGTGGAGCTGTTTCAAATCCTGAAAGATGATGCTGTGAAAGTGCTGCACTCACTATGCCAGCACATTTGGAAAACACAGCAGTGGCCACAGGGCTGGAAAAGGTCACTTTTCATTCCAATCCCAAAAAAAGGCAATGCCAAAGAATGCTCAAACTACCACACAATTGCACTCATCTCACATGCTAATAAAGTAATGTTCAAAATTCTCCAAGCCAGGCTTCAGCAGTACATGAACCGTGAACTCCCTGATGTTCAAGCTGGTTTTCAGAAAGGCAGAGGAACCAGAGATCAAATTGCCAACATCTGCTGGATCATGGAAAAAGCAAGAGAGTTCCAGTAAAACATCTATTTCTGCTTTATTGACTATGCCAAAGCCTTTGACTGTGTGGATCACAATAAACTGGAAATTCTGAGAGAGATGGGAATACCAGACCACCTGACATGCCTCTTGAGAAACCTGTATGCAGGTCAGGAAACCACAGCTAGAAATGAACATGGAACCACAGACTGGTTCCAAATAGGAAAAGGAGTGCATCAAGGCTGTATATTGTCACCCTGCTTACTTAACTTCTATGCAGAGTACATCATGAGAAATGCTAGACTGGAAGAAACACAGGCTGAATCAAGATTGCTGGGAGAAATATCAATAACCTCAGATATGCAGATGACACCACCTTTATGGCAGAAAGTGAAGAGGAGCTAAAAGCCTCTTGATGAAAGTGAAAGAGGAGAGCGAAAAAGTTGGCTTAAAGCTCAACATTCAGAAAACGAAGATCATGGCATCGGGTCCCATCAGTTCATGGGAAATAGATGGGGAAACAGTGGAAACAGTGTCAGACTTTATTTTGGGGGGGCTCCAAAATCACTGCAGATGGTGACTGCAGCCATGAAATTAAAAGATGCTTACTCCTTGGAAGAAAAGTTATGACCAACCA
>NW_024070198.1:2753342-2844828 GCF_014754425.2 Oryx dammah
ACTCCTTGGAAGAAAAGTTATGACCAACCTAGACAGTATATTCAAAAACAGAGATTATTTTGCTGACTAACGTCCGTCTAGTCAAGGCTATGGTTTTTCCAGTAGTCATGTATGGATGTGAGAGTTGGACTGTGAAGAAGGCTGAGCACTGAAGAATTGATGCTTTTGAACTATGGTGTTGGAGAAGACTCTTGAGAGTCCCTTGGACTGCAAGGAGATCCAACCAGTCCATTCTGAAGGAGATCAGCCCTGGGATTTCTTTGGAAGGAATGATACTAAAGCTGAAGCTCCAGTACTTTGTCCACCTCATGCGAAGAGTTGACTCATTGGAAAAGACTTTAATGCTGGGAGGGATTGGGGGCAGGAGGAGAAGGTAACGACCGAGGATGAGATGGCTGGATGGCATCACGGACTCGATGGACGTGAGTCTGAGTGAACTCTGGGAGATGGTGATGGACAGGGAGGCCTGGCATGCTGTGATTCATGGGGTCGCAAAGAATCGGACACGACTGAGCGACTGAATTGAACTGAAACAACCTCCACGGGGAAGAGGCCAGGCACAGCAGGAGCCCAGCTCAGCGAAGCTTCCGTGGTAGAGGCGGAAAGCAAAGAAAATCCAGTGCAGGGGAAGGCCCATCGTGCTGGAAACTGGGACAGCGAAAAACAAACTCAGCAGAAAGCTCAGGTGGCCCAGTCTCAGATCCCAGAAGACCTCTGATTAAGGTAAGAGGTCCCTGCTGGAGGGACATGCCTAACGAAATCTTAATTCCTTTATAATCTCTCATTTGTAATTGTTTCTTGTTCCCTCAAACCTCGTGCCAAATAGGCGGGTGGCAGGGGGCACAACTGAGGGACTCTGGAGAGGCTACTCCTCAGCATGTCCCAAAGGCGCTATCTGCTGAGCCCCAGTAGCGGTTACACAAGCCAGTGGGGGTTCTTCTGTCCTTTCTCTTCTCTGTGCCAAGGATTAGACCAATGAAATTGTGAGCACTGGTCAGATATTTAGCAAATTTTCCGGCGGGCTATGAAGGGGATTCCTTGGCACGTTTTTCCCACTGCTTTTTCCTCCTGTCCTTCAGCTCTCTCCCGGGACTCAAGCTCGGCGAAAACTAATGAAACTCAGGCCCTGATGTCTCTTTGAAAAACTTCATTGAGAGACAAAGCAATAAGAGGTGGATTGTTAGGATCCAGAGAGAAGCCACTCTTCAGGGTGTGAACCATTGCCAAGGGCAAGGCCTGGGGCCACAGAATTAGGCCTGGCTAGGTTTTGTGGAATAGGGTGGAATTCATATGCTAATGAGTGGGAGGATGATTCCTACCATTGGGGAACCTCCCACTCCTCCCTCTTTTGCCTTGGAGCTGTCCTGCCACCTCTGGGTGTGTCTGTTGGCTTATAGATTGGGGATGAAGTACTTGAATTTTACTTTTCATCTTGGACCCAGTTGGTTTTAATTGGTTTACATTATCCCCTTGTGCTATGTCATTCTTTCAAAGGTTGTGCTCTTCCCCCCTTCCCTCCTGTTTCATGCTCTTTGCCTGAGCCCCATCCAAACCCACAAGGTTGCCTCTACAATCTTCTGGAGAGACAACCAGAAAATAGCTGGCCTTGGGAGGGAAATACTCTATAATATCCAACCCCCTAATCCTACCCAGTACTGGTCACACTGGAGATCTTGGGGACGCCCAACTCCAGTCCGGAGGTCCCAGGAGGTTATCATACCTTGACCTGCCTAGGGATCTGGTCTTCAAAAGGTTGTCACACCTCAACCTGCTCAGGGATCCGCTAGTCCCAGAGGTCCCAGGAGGTCGTCACGCCTCGACCTGCCCAGGGACACAATTCTTGGGAGGCTGTCATGCCTCGGACTGCCCGGGGATTCGATCTCTAGGAGGCTGTCATGCCTCAGCCTGCCTGGGGATCTGCACCCTGCCTCAGGGACGCCTGGCTCTCAGGTTGCAACAGTTCTGGGTAGGATAAGCTTCAGAAAGACTCACCCCTAAGGAAGTCCACCAATAAAAATCGAAAGAGGTCTTTTTCTTTTCTCCCTGTCATGACTGTCTTTCAGATGGGAAATAACCAATCTGCTTCCCAGCAGACGCCCTTGAGGTGCATCCTTGATAACTGGAAGTTGTTCGACCCTCTAGCTCTAAGAAGTTGTTTAAAATTCTTTTGTGCCACTGCATGGCCACAGTATCCACTGGAGCATGAGGAACACTGGCCTGAGGATGGGACTTTAAATTACAATACCATCCTGCAATTAGAATTATTCTGTAAAAGACAAGGGAAATGGACAGAGATCCCCTATGTCCAAATTTTCTTCTAACTGAGAGATATGAGGGAACTCTGTCTTAAGTATGGGATTGTTGTACGCCCTAAAAGTGAGCCCACTAGGCAAAATGGTGTTAGGCACAGGCAACCAAGAAAAGGAACCCCCTCATGAAGGCTCACCTCCCACAGCTCCCGAGTTGCCTGGTGCTCCTTCCTTGTATCCAAACGTGCCCCCATATCCGGGAGCATCCCCTCCACAAAAGCCAGCTTGAATATGTCCCTTAGTTGAAACTGGAGGAGAATTCGGACCAACCCGGGTCCATAAGCCCTTCTCCCTCTTAGAACTAAGACAGATCAAACAAAACCTGGGAAGCTATAAAGATGACCCAGGCAAATATATAGATACATTCCAACATATTACCTTGGCCTTTGACTTGATGTGGAAAGACACCATGGTCATATTTAGTCAAACTTTATCTGACCCTGAACATACTAGGGTCTTAAAGGAGGCCTGGAGGTATGCAACAGGACTTCACATGTCCAGTGATAGATACCCAGTAGGGGAAACTGCAGTCCCCTCCTCCGATCCTAATTGGAATTATAATGACCCTGGGCACATCTGAGAAAGAGATCATTTTCTAATCTGTGTGAAGGCAGGACTGAAAGCAGCCCAACAAAAAGTAATTTGCTGTGCCCGGGTCTCAGCAATAACTCAGGAGCCCAATGAGAACCCCATTGCCTTTCTGGAAAGGCTAAAAGAGGCATTCCAAAAGTTTACCAATCTGGACTTAGACTCTTATGAGGGACAGGTGATTTTAAAGAACAAATTCCTGTCCCAATGTGCATCAGATATCAGAATTAAGTTACAACAGCTACAACAGTAGGACCCCACTGTCTCTTTAGATGAGCTGGTCCGGACAGCCACCAACACCTTTTATAATAGAGAACAGGAGAAGGAGGCCAAGGCCCAAGAAAAGGAGAGAAAGAAACAGACAAGTCATGCCCAGATGCTGGCCGCCCTCCAGAGAAGCCCTATGGCAAACCCCGAGTCCTTGAAGGACAAGGCACAAGACAAATCCCTGATCTGTAGACAGGCGGGGCATTGGGCCAAAGAGTGTCCAAACCATGACAAGTCTTCTAGAATGGCTTGCCACAAATGCCATCAACTGGGACATTGGGTGGCACTCTGCCCTCAGGACCCAAGAGCCTCAAGGTCAAGTGCCAAGCCTACCCTCACAATGGTTCAAGAGGACTGAAGCGGCCCACTCCAGCCAGCCCGCCTGTCACAGATAACCATCACAGGGCTGGAGCCAAGGGTGCAACTGGATGTGGCTGGTAGGTCTGAAAATTTCTTGGTTGACACAGGGGCTACTTACTCTGTCTTGATTTCCTACTCTGGAGCCTTCTCCTCCCAAACCTGTACCATTTTGGGTGCTACAGGAAAAGCAACTACTAAAACATTCACCCAAGCACTTCTTTGTTGCTGGGATGGACAAATATTTTCCCACCAGTTTCTGGTGGTCTCTGAGTGTCCTACTCCCTTACAGGGAAGAGATATACTCACTAAACTGGGGACCACCCTTGTGATGGGAAGTTTTTCAGCCCCTAGAGCTCTACAGCTCCTGGTTACTACTGAGGAACCCATTACAGCTTCAATAGAGAGGGACCAAAAACCATGGGAAGACAAAATTAACCCCCAGGTATGGGACCAGGGGATTCCTGGATGAGCCTACCACACCGAACCGGTCATCATTGTCCTCCGAGATCCCACTCGGTTTCCTAACTGGAAACAATACCCTCTCAAAAGAAAGGCTCGGGAGGGACTACAGCCTTTAATAAATAAATTCCTTGCTTGTAGGCTATTGGTCCCCACCAGTTCGCTATGTAACACTCCAATCCTCTCAGTAAAGAAAAAAGATGGAACCTGGCAAATGGTTCAAGATCTCTGGATCATAAATGAAGCTGTAGTCCCCCTCCATCCCACAGTACCCAATCCCTATGTAATCTTGGGAGAAATCCCACCCAGTGCCAAGTGGTTTACAGTCTTGGATCTCAACGATGCATTTTTTTTTTTTTTTTTGCATACCACTGGCTAAAGAATCCCAATATCTTTTTGCCTTTGAGTGGGAGGCCCCAGGAGAAAAACGCCAACAGATGACTTGGACAGTATTACCTCAGGGGTTCAGAGATAGCCCCCACCTGTTTGGACAGGCCCTTAGCCGGGATCTCCTAGATCTGGACCTGGGACCTAATGGGAAAATATTACAATACATAGATGACCTACTAATCTGCTCTCCAGATGAGAAAAGTGCCCAACAACATGCAGTTCAAGTTCTAAACTTCTTGGCAGAAAGGGGATATAAAGTCTCCCATGCTAAGGCACAGATGGTCAAGACAAAGGTAACCTACCCGGGAGTTCAGATTACACACGAGTCCAGGAGGCTGTCCTCTGATCGGGTACAAGGAATCCTCCAGTTGCCCTCCCCCATGACTCAAAAACAATTGCGAGCTTTCCTGGGACTAACTGGATATTGTAGAATCTTGATACCCAACTATGGTCTAATTGCCCAGCCCTTATATGAAAGCTTAAAGGGATGAGATGATTCAGTCCCACTGGTGTGGGGAACTCCTCAAAAAAAGTCAGAGGCTACACTAAAACAGGCCTTAACTCAGGCACCTGCCTTGAGGTTGCCAGACCCAGAAAAAGCATCCCAACTTTATGTCCATGAAAGAGAGGGAATAGCTTTGGGAGTGTTAACTCAAAGGTTGGGATCTGAGCCCCAGCCTGTAGCTTACTTATCCAAAAAGCTCGATCCAACTACCCGAGACTGGCCCCCCTGTCTTCAAAATCTTGCAGCTATTGCAATCATGATACAAGATGCTTTAAAACTCTCCTTTGGGGGCAAACTAACTATTTTTACCAGCCACCAAGTAAAACAACTCCTAAATGGGAGAGGCCATTTATGGATGTCTGATCAAAGAATCCTCAGATATTAATTAATGTTGATGGAGAATTCAGGCCTCACTTTATCCCTTTGTGAGGTTCTTAACCCAGCCACCCTTCTGCCTACCCCTGAGGGCTCTCTTACCTTTCACTCTTGTCTAGAAACCTTGGACCACTGGACAAAACCGCGAGAGGGATTGTCAGAAGATCCTCTGACCAATCCTGAGGAAATCTGGTATGCTGATGGAAGCAGCTTTGTCTTGGATGGAAAAAGAGCTGGGTATGCAGTAGTCTCCAATTTTGAGACCATAGAAGCTAAGCCTCTGCCACCAGGGACTTCAGCCCAATTAGCTGAGCTCATAGCCCTGACTCGAGCTTTAGAGCTGGGAAAAGGAAAAAGAATAGCCATTTACACTGATTCCAAATATGCCTTTCTGGTGCTACATGCACATGCTGCTATTTGGAAAGAAAGGGGCCACTTGACCACCCGAGGTTCCCCAATCAAATATGGTGATCAGATTCTTCGACTTTTGTGCCCACCGAGGTTTCAGTCTCCCATTGTAAAGGACACCAAAAAGAGGACACAGAAGTGGCACGAGGGAACCAAGCAGCTGATCAGGCAGCTAGGAGAGCAGCATTACAGAACCATGACCTAATAGGGGTTGCCCACTTAGTTCCACAGACTAATTTGCCAGAAACTTCTTCCTATACTAAAGGTGAGACTCTTAAAGCTAAGAGCGAGGGCTTTCAAGATCATATGGGGTGGCTCCAAAAGGAGGGAATCCTTTTTCTGCCTGGGAACCTCCAATGGAAGTTGGTTAACTCCTTACATGCCACTACTCATTTAGGAGAAAAGACCCTTCAAAGATTACTAGAAAGGTCCTTCAGAGGAAAAAGCTTCCAAACAACTATAAGACAGGTGGTCTCCTCGTGTCCCACTTGCCAATTAAACAACCCCCAAGGAGATCGAAGACTCCAGCTGGCCCAGCCCATCCAACGAAGTGGAACCTACCCAGGAGAGGACTGGCAGATGGACTTCACCCAGATGCCAGTTTCTCAAGGGTATAAATACCTATTAGTCATGATAGACACATTCTCAGGATGGATTGAAGGCTTTCCCACCCGGACTGAGAAGGCTGAGGAGGTGGTAAAAAAACTGCTTCATGAAATCATTCCAAGATTTGGTCTGCCCAGGTCATTACAAAGTGAAAATGGGACATCATTTACTTCCAAGGTCACCCAAGGGGTCTCAAAAGCATTGGGCATTACTTATTATCTCCATTGTGCCTGGAGGCCTCAATCTTCAGGAAAAGTAGAAAGAGCCAATCAATTCTTAAATTCAGCTATAAAAAAGATAACCCAGGAGACCTCCCTGGGATGGAAGGAGGCTTTACCAATAGCTCTCCTCCGCACCCGCATTGCCCCTAAAGAACAGCTTGGTCTTAGTCCTTATGAGATGCTATATGGGAGACCTTTTGTTTATGTCAAAGACCTCTTCCTAGATCCAGAGGTTCAGACCCTCCAGTCTTATACCATGGCCATTGGGCAATTCCAACAGGATATACACTTGTGGGGTATAAACCAGGACCCAAAATATTCTAAGGAGTCACTACTATATGCTCCAGGGACTCAAGTCCTAATTAAAGTCTGGAAAGATGGGTCCCCCAAAGCTCAACTCCAGCCCACATGGAAGGGGCCCTACCCTGTAATACTTTCTACACCCACAGCAGTCAAGGTACCAGGGCATGACTTCTGGATTCACTACTCACAAGTCAAGCCATGGAAGAAGACAGAGGAGGATACTCAATACACCTGTGAGCCCCTGGGAGATCTCAGATACCTATTCAGGACTACCAATGAGTGCCATTCTAATGAACACCCCCCAAAATCTGGTTTCTGGAGATAAGATTTCTCAGAACATCTCTAAAAAGCCAATACAGTTTGGTAGAGCTAGTACTCCAAAACAGACAGGAGATAGATCTTCTGATCCCTGAACAAGGAGGGACTTGAGCCATCCTGGTGATGTGAATTTAAACTTGGCTAATGCCCTTACTAGTCCTTGTTATGCTATATTGATGATGCTTATGATTATCCCATGTACTGTCAATTGTCTAACTTGGTTTGTCTCTGCCCAGGTAAACAAGCTACAACATGCAGTGCCAGTTCAACAAAGATATAAAACTACAGCCGACCATGAAAAATATCACACACCCTTAGATGGACACCACTATAAGGACTTTGAGGCTTGAGACTAGCAAGAGGGGGAGGCCCAATACCCCTCACCACCCCAGTTCAGCAGGAAGTAGCCATAAAGACTTTGATGCCCCTATTCCCAAAGAATTGGGCCTCCCATCTCTTGGGGGGAATGTTAGGTAGGTAGAATAGGGGAAAGGAGTCCAAAATGGCGGTGGCTACAAGACAAGGAAGGGAAAAGCCCGTGAAAATGAAACAAAAGAACGTCCAAGGACCAGAGTGAAGACTTCAGGTAGAACAAACAGCACTCCTGGCTAAGCCCAATTTGCATAGGGCAGGCCCAGGTGGAGGAATAAACATATAAAAGGAGGAGCCAAAGCGCTTTCCCTCTCTCTTCCTCTCCCACGTGTGTGCGTTCTTTTTCTCTCTCTCCCTTTCTCTCTCCCCCTCTCCCACGCGCTCCTCCACTCTCTTCCCTTCAAATCTTTGGGTTGGCATGCCCTCATGCTTCGAGGATAGATTCTTCTGCTATCTTCTAAATAAAATAGAGCTGTAACACTGATTTGCCTAAGAGCTATAACATGGTTTGTCCAAGACCTGAGAGCTGTGACGCGCTGAGGGCTTTAATGTCCGTCATTCCAAATCTTTGTTGTGATGAGACAAAGAACCAAGGAACATACACTCGCGTGACAGGATGAGATGGCTGGATGGCATCAGTGACTCGATGGATGTGAGTCTGAGTGAACTCCGGGAGTTGGTGATGGACAGGGAGGCCTGGTGTGCTGCGATTCATGGGGTCGTAAAGAGTTGGACACAACTGAGCGACTGAACTGAACTGAACTGAAAACAAAAACTGTCACTGTTTCCACTTTTTCCCCATATATTTGCCATGAAGTGATGAGACGAGATGCCATGATCTTAGTTTTCTTTATGTTGAGTTTTAAGCCAGCTTTGTCTCTCTCCTCTTTCACTTTCACCAAGATGCTCTTCAGTTCCTCTTCACTTTCTACCATAATGGTGATGTCATCTGCATATCTGAGGCTATTGACATTTCTCCTGGCAATCTTGATTCCTTCTGGTGCTTAATCCAGCCCAGCATTTCTCATGATATACTCTGCATATAAGTTAAATAAGTTGGCTGACAATATACAGCCTTGACCTACTCCTTTCCCAATTTGAAACCTACGTTTTTCCATGTCCAGTTCTAACTGTTACTTCCCATCCTACATATAGATTTCACAGGAAGCAAGTAAGGTGGTCTGGTCTTCCAGTCTCCTTAAGAATTTTCCACAGTTTCTTGTGATCCATGTAGTCAGAGGCTTCGGCATAGTCAATAAAGCAGAAATAGATGTTTTTCTGGAACTCTTTTGTCTTTTCTATGATCCAAAAGATACTGGCAATTTCATCTCTAGTTTTTCTGCCTTTTCTAAAACCAGCTTGAACATCAGGAAGTTCACGGTTCACGTATTGCTGAAGCCTGGCTTGGAGAATTTTGAGCATTTTTTTTTTTTTTTTTTTTTTTTGCTAGCATATGAGATGAGTGCAATTGTATAGTAGTTTGGGCATTCTTTGGCATTGCCTTTCTTTGGGATTGAAATGAAAACTGACCTTTTCCAGTTCTGTGGCCACTGCTGAGTTTTCCAAATTTGCTGGCATATTGAGTGGAACCCTTTAACAACATCATCTTTCAGGGCTAGAAATAGCTCAAGTGGAATTCCATTGCCTCCACTAGCTTTGTTCATATTGATACTTCCTAAGACCACCTGACTTTGGACTCCAGGATGTCTGCCTCTAGGTGAGTGATCATACCATTGTGAGTATCTGGGTCATTAAGATCTTTTTTGTATGTTTTTTTTCTGTGTATTCCTGCCATCTCTTCTCAATATATTCTGCTTCTGAAGGTCCATACCATTTCTGTCCTTTATTGTGCCCATCTTTGCATGGAATTTTCCTTTAGTATCTCTAATTTACTTGAAGGGATCTCTAGTCTTCCCTTTTGTTTTCCTCTATTTCTTTGCATTGATCACTGGGGAAGGCTTTCTTGTCTCTCCTTGCTATTCTTTGGAACTCTGCATTCAGATGAGTATATCTTTATTTTTCTCTTTTGCCTTTCACTTCTCTTTTTTTCTCAGCCATTTTTAAGGCCTCCTCAGACAGCCATTTTGCCTTTTTTGTTTCTTTTTCTTGGGGATGGTCTTGAGCCCTGCCCCTTGTATAATGTCATGAACCTCTGCCCATAGTTCTTCACACACACTGTCTATGAGATTTAATCCTTTGAATCTGTTTGTAGCTTACACTGTATAATTGTAAGGGATTTGATTTAGGTCATACCTGAATGGTCTAGTGATTTTCCCTACTTTCTTCAATTTAAGTTGGAATTTTGCAATAAGGAGTACATGATCTGAGTCACAGTAAGGTCCTGGTCTTGTTTTTGCTGACTATATAGAGCTTCTCCATCTTTGGCTACAAAGAATATAATTAATCTGATTTTGGCATTGACCATCTGGTGGTGTCCATGTGTAGAACTGTCTCTTGTGTTGTTGGAAGAGGGTGTTTTCTATGACCAGTGCATTCTCTTGGCAAAGCTCCATTAGCCTTTGCCATGCTTCATTTTGTACTCTAAGGCCAAACTTGCCACAAGTATCTCTTAACTTCCTATATTGGTATTCCAACCCCCTGTGATGAAAAGGATGTCCGTTTTTCATGTTAGTTCTCGAAGGTCTTCATAGAACCATTCAATTTCAGCTTCTTTGGCATTAGTGGTTGGGGCACAGACTTGAATAACTGTGATAGTGAATGATTTGTCTTGGAAATGAACAGAGATCATTCTGTCATTTTTGACACTGTACCCATGTACTGTATTTCAGACTCTTTTGTTGGCCCTGAGGGTTACTCCATTTCTTCTAAGGGATTCTTGTCAACAGTAGTAGATTTAATGGTTATTTGAATTAAATTCACCCATCCAGTCTGCTGGAGTCCAGCTCCAGCAGCCAAGGATTCAACCTGAAGGGAGGAACAGTGTTGGCGAGTAACGAGACAGTCTCTCAGTTTTCTTGGACTGCCTATTTATTGCAAGTTTAAGATTTTCTTTTATACTTTTACAAAAGCATTAGGTGAGAGGTTTGACATTTTCAGTTCCCCCTCACCCAGATTTATTATTTCCACAAATCATTGTTGCTCTTCAGAGTTCCTGCTTCAGCAATTCTCTCGGAATCAGCTTTACCATCTATTATCTCCTTCCTCTTACGTGTCCTACAGTTAACTTGTGATTACATTGTAAGTCATGCTACATTTCTCAGTTTATTTCTTATCTTTCTAAATCCTGTTTGCCCCAAACATCCTGAGCTCACTATCTCTTAAAAAGGCTTCTAGCTATAGCATCTCTAAAATTCCTAACCTCTATAAGCTATAGTAAAATATGCTAACGTTACAACATTCCTTAAATCTTTAGCTTCTAACTATTTTAATTATTCCTAAACCCTAAATTCAGCAAACTCCTTTGCCATAAACACTTTCCTCACAAATAGGCTTCAGATAGCATTCCCTCCCATGGCCTCAAGCTGCAGCCTACGTGCTCATCCTGGAACACTCTTTTGAAAAGTCCTTGAACAAATGTCAATTCCAACTTTATGAATTATTTTCTGAACACAGCTGCAGAAGGCTTTATGCCTTGTCATGCTCCTCTCAAGAACAATAAGCACCTTAATACTCTTTTCAGTCAACTCAGCCAAGGAGAGGAAAGACCAAGTCAGAATCATAACGCCTAATTCCTTCATCCTGGGTCTGTGTCTGCGGGACAAGGAGAGGGAGTTGGGGCCGTGCTTCCATTTTGTCAGTAATGCCTAATTGGCTCCAATACAGCAGTCTATTGGAGAAGGAAATGGCAACCCACTCCAGTACTCTTGCCTGGAATATCCCATGGACCGCGGAGCCTTGTGGGCTACAGTCCATGGGGTCACGAAAAGTCGGACACGACTGAGCAACTTCACTTTCACTTTTCCCTTCCATGCTTTGGAGAAGGAAATGGCAACCCACTCCAGTATTCTTGCCTGGAGAATCCCAGGGGTGGAGGGGTCTGGTGGGCTGCCATTTATTTGGTCGCACAGAGTCGTACACGACTGAAGTGACTTAGCAGCAGCAGCAGCCACATTCAAATCTATTTTAGTTCACTGATTCCTAAAATGTCAATGTTCACTCTTTCCATCTTCTGTTTGAACACTTCCAGTTTGTCTTGATTCATGGACCTAGCATTCCAGGTTCCTATGGAATATTATTCTTACAGCATCAAATTTTGCTTCCATCTCCAGTCACATCCACACCTGGGCATTGTTTTCACTTTGACTCCATTTCTTCATTCTTTCTGCAGTTATTTCTCCACTTATCTCAGTAGCATATTGGGTACCTACAGACCTGGGGAGTTCATCTTTCAGTGTCCTATCTTTTTGTCTTTTCATACTCTTCATGATATTCTCAAGGCAAGAATACTGAAGTGATTTGTGATTCTCTTCTCCAGTGGACCACATCTTGTCAGAACTCTCTACAATGACCCATCCATCTTGGGTGACACTACACAGTATAGGTCATAGTTTCATTGTGTTAGACAAGGCTGTGTTCCATTGTTCAGTTTGGTTAGTTTTCTTGATTGTGGTTTTCATTCTGTTTACCCTCTAATGAATGCTTACATCACAGATGATACTAATCTAGAAATGGAGTTTCATGCAGAAATAAAATAGGAGTATATTAGGTAAGTTAAAGCAAGTTTAGACCAGTAGGTAGAAGCCTCTGAATCATTTTGTATACTTGCTTGATTAGCTTTTTAATTGTACCTAGAAGTCTCACTAGTCTGAGGCATATGTATTTCCAATGTCAGTGATAATACATCTATACAAGAACTAAAAATTTCAGTCTTCAGAATTATTTCATTTGTGATCAATTGGAAGTAATTCAAGAAATACATTGTTTGAGTACATATATCAATTTGCATATGTGATTGGTGCCCTATGGGTACTTTATTCAGTTTCCATATCTACCTTTTAATACATAAACTAAGTTGAATAACAACACATGTCTGTTTCCCTTCCTTAGGGAATGTAAAAATCTTAACTGATAGCCTTACTTTCTTAGAAATAGTTGGTATGTACTGACTCGATGGATGTGGGTCTGAGTGAACTCTGGGAGTTGGTGATGGACAGGGAGGCTTGGCATGCTGCAATTCATGGGGTCACAAAGAGTCAGACATGACTGAGTGGCTGAACTGACTGACTATAAGATAGCAGATATAAGCAGAAGTGGGGTTAATAAATTATGTGTTGAATTCCTAGCAGCTCATTTTCCTGTGAAATAGTGTAACACAATTTCAGTGACAAAAAGTTAAGTTGAATTGTGTTTACTACTGGTTTATTTACTTCTGCACAACGATTTAGAAAGTGATACCTATGAGTCTGATATTAGATATATCTCATTTTTTCTTTGCCTTTAATGTGTCTTTTCTGAAATGGCAAGCATACATCTTCCATTATTTTATTACTGTGAGTTGAAAATAACTTATCAAAATACCTTCTAATAATTTTAGTTATATATTATTTTCCCCCTTTCCTAATTTTTTTTTGTTGTTTTATATTTCAAAGAGAGCAAGAAAGGTAACAATCTAAAAGATTAAAATTCAAGTGGGAAAATATATTGAAGTTACACAAGTAAAAAAGTGCCTGAGGAAGTATTCTAAATCTTCTGCAAGGGTAGTAGAGAAATACCAACACATGATCCTCTTCAGTTGGTTACATGAGCTCTACTTTTCAAAGAACTAGATTAGATGATGAGACCATAGTATATAAAAAAGATTTACATGTTTAAAGAAATGGGAGTAGGGCAAAGACATAAGGAACACTGATAAGTTAGGAATTATTTCTAAGGTGATATGAAAAGATCTTTAAGAAGATTACATTTGAACAAGATATTAAGAAATATTTCAAAAGAGAGTTAATGTGGCCCAAACTGCACAGTAAATGATGTTAAATCAGTTAAACGTAAATTCTGGAGTGGAAAGTCTTAAGATGATCAAAAAATTAAAAAGTACACCATACAAGGTGAGTCTGAATGGTGAGAATATTGTGTTAAACTGCAAGATTAATGAAAAGAGACTGTTTTACAAGCTTTGAATGCCACACAGATGGAGGGCAAGTGATTCCAAGCAGATATAAGTTACATGAAACCTGTTTGGAAGAATAGGAATAGAATCAAGTTTATTTTGAGTAGTAATGATAGTGAATATAAGTTTGAGAGGTGTTTTATTTTGAGTAACTTGGCATCTGGGAAGTGTTAGGGTTAGATTTTTAGTTTAACAACAACAACAACAAAAATAACTGAATCAGAGTTGGAAATAAATATTTAAGAACCGTAAGACTACAGGGAGTGAATACTCTGAATGGGATGCCCCCCCCCAAAAGAATATAAAATTAGAAGAGAAAATATCAAAAGCAAATATAAAAGAATACCAAAATACACAGAGCAGGCACAGGGAAAAATGTTATCTTAGAATCAATATTCTATGGCAAGTAGAAGGTAACTTGTTAAGAAAATAAGTCATTCAATCTAAACCATGCAGACTATTAATTATCTTACCATGGACCTATTTTTTAGACTAGTAGGTTGAAATTCATATTATAGTGGATTTTTAAATGAAAAAAGAAGAGCTAAAGTAGAGAGGGCTTCCCAGGTGGTGCTAGTGATCAAGAACCTGCTTGCCATTCCTGGAGAATTCCATGGACAGAGAAGCCTGGCAGGCTGCTGTTCATAGTGTTGCAAAGAGTCAGACACAACTGAGTGACTAACACACAACAACAATAGCAAAATAAAGAGTATGTCCTAGAATTTTGATGTTTAAAAGGAGAAAAAGATCAAGGGAAGCAGGCTAGAAGATAGGGATTTTTTAGGATGATGGGAAAACTTGATTATTTGGTAAGGAATCAATTAATATGTAGGAGTTAAAGACATACATGGATATAATATGTATCTGAAGAAATGAGGCATTGAGAACGTAAGAAGTTATGTTAGTATCCTTTCCGTTGCAAGGTAAGATATTTGAAAATAAGTTGCACTAATCCAAAACAACTATGATTTTTAAATAATGGAATTAATAGGGATTTATTCACTTTAGATGGAGAAGGCAATGGCACCCCACTCCCATACTCTTGCCTGGAAAATCCCATGGACCAAGGAGCCTGGTGGGCTGCAGTCCATGGGGTCGCTAGGAGTCAGACACGACTGAGCAACTTCACTTTCACTTTTCACTTTCATGCACTGGAGAAGGAAATGGCAATCCACTCCAGTGTTCTTGCCTGGAGAATCCCAGGGACAGGGGAGCCTGGTGGGCTGCAGTCTCTGGGGTTGTACAGAGTTGGACACGACTGAAGTGACTTAGCAGCAGCAGCAGCAGCAGCAGCAGCAGCAGCATTCACTTTAGAAGATACAAGACTTGATCTTCCTGGGAAGCATACATGGCAGTTAATAGAATGGCAACAAGACTTGGGTGTAAGTTGCAAATAGGATTTGGGGTAGAAACACAAGGTCAGCTCTACCCATGATTTATATTCAGTCCATACATACCAAAAAGGCTGTACTACATGCAAAATTATTTTTAAAAATACCCATGTATCCATACTGACTGCTATGTAGTCATATGCATAATCTTCCAGCTGTCCTTTTGCTATCCAAAGCATTCCATTTCCCCTAGGAACTCTTAAAATATCTAACATGCTGATAAAAATACCAATAATTTCTGGCAAAGGTGAGGGACTCTAAGACCTGGCTTCAGCTATAAGGTCTGTGTTATTTTGATAGGACATGCTCTACCATTCTTAAATGTGGTGAATATTGTCCATGGTTTTATCAGTGCAGATATTAATAATGCTGGAGAAAATATGGGTCTATGATTTGGGAATATTAACCAACTCAGCAGGAATTCCATAATCACACCAAATAAAAGTCAAATGTTTAATGAAGCTAATGTCAAGAAAATGAGCCAGGATTTGAGTCAGAGATGCAGGGTTTTAGTTTTGTTTTTATAAAACAAATATTGAAGTATAGTTGATTAACAATGTTGTGTTTGTTGCAGGTGTACAGCAAAAGTGATACAATTATTTATGTATCTATTATTTTTCAAATGCTTTTCCCATTTAGGTTAATACAGAATATTGAGCAAAGTTCCCTGTACAGTAGGTCCTTGATTGTCTATTTTAAATATAGTAGTGTGTACATAAGTTTCTGAGAGAGATTATGGCCTGTGTCCAACCATTCCTTTTGCAGTTGGTAAAGGACTCTGACTTCTGAGGTGTTACTAATTGTAGAGCACCTGGCATCTACACTGGACCTGTTGTGCCTTCTGAAATAGATTGAAATTATTTTTTACCTATCAAATGACTAATATAATAGCATCTGACCATTTACTTATTTTCCATGTATTCTGGAGCATACTTTGGCCCCTGTACAAATTATAAAAAGGTGTCCCTATAGATAAACAATTCAAAAAACATTACTCATTTTGGAGACAGTTAGGAAAGAGTCTTCAATGATCTGAGTTAATTCCTCCAAATTAGGGCTGCTAACTTTGTGGGCAGGGTATGAAATGGATTGCAAGTCCCACCTGTGTCCTTTTGCCTACTACTTTCAGCAGGGTACAATCTGTACATTTGGACAGGGGAGCCCTATTTTATTTCCCCCATGGCTTCCTTCATGGTTCAGAAGGTAGAGCGTCTACCTGCAATGCAGGAGACCCAACTTTGATCCCTGGGTAAGAAAAAAACCCTGTAAAGAAGGGAATTGAAACCCACTCCAGTATTCTTGCTTGGGAAATCCTGTGGACAGAGGAGCCTGGTGGGCTATAGTCCATAGGATTGCAAAGAGTTGGAAACAACTGAGCAACTTACATACATACATATGTGCTCACATAGCTTTTAAGGCTCTTGGGCTCAGTTGATTAAGTTGGAAGGTTATCTAAGTTTAGCTTAATCTAACTTTTCTGAGAAGTATACATCCAAGTAGCTATGGAGTAGTCAGAGTGAATTTTGCAACCTTTGTATTTCCATCCTGTTGTTGAACCTGTACAGTAACTCCTCATGTCCTCCTCTGTTATGCTTTGGTCAAAATCTGTTAGATTTGTAGAGTTGACAACACAAGCTTTGAGCTTTGGGAGAAAGGTTTCAGAAGTTATCTTTAAAAAGTTTTCACTGTATCCCATTTACTACACAGTAGTTCTGAGTTTATTTTTCTTAAATCTCATATAAACTTCTTCTGTAGATCCCGAGGTCTGTTGTTTATTATGTATATCCTTTACCTTAAGTTTTTTCCCCCTGAAACGTAAGCTAGTTTTTTCACATGTATACAACACCAAAAAAAAAAAAAAAAAAAATTATGAGTTTGAATTGCATGGGCTCTCGGCTATCATACACATGCATTGCATTTTTTGATATATTAAGATTAAAAAATAAATTTAAAAACTTTGATTTTATTTTTTAAATAGATGTATGGACTGGATTTGGAAATGGATGCTTAAATCTCTAAGACCCTGTGACAGAACAATATTTCACTTGGGGTAAGTCTCTCTGGTGGCGTTCTGTTCCAATGCATCACTAGTACAATGGTGCTTTGAAAATATACTGCCTAGTCTCATCTGTCAGTGGAGCACTGGGGAGAGGATAGAAGTCAGTTCAGTTATATATTAGTGCAATGTGTCATCTCAGTGTCATCAACCGGTGCTCAAGTGTATGACCCCAGATATGAGATTCTGCACTTCTATTTTCATAAATAGTATTCTTGAATCCAGAGTGAAAAAAAAAAAAAAAAAAACCCAAAGACTCATCATTGCAAGGCTTGTCAAGGAAAAAGTGTTAAAATTTCAATGTGGATGCAAACATGGCCAAAGATGACAGTTATCAAAATGCAGATTGTATAGATAATTTGAATTTCCTTTTATAAAGCTGCTACCTAGAAACTTTAATCACAAATTATAATTTGTATAATTTAAAATAAAATTAAAATTTGATTTTAAACCATGATTATTTTAACAGGCATTATTTTGGATCCACAGTTATTTTTGTTAAGAATTGCACTATTTGACTAATGGCTGTATTTCTAAACCAGTCAATGATGATAGGTGAGATGATTATGTAATAAATGGATGAATTTAATAAATGGATGAATTTTCCCTTTAGTTATGTATTTTTAAAAACTAGCTACATTTTTAAAATATAAGGTATCAATTTAACAAATATTCATTGTGTCCCTATTACATGTCTAGTATGATGGTAAGTTCTTGAGGGATAATAATAAATAATCTTTTAATCTAAGAGGTATATAGAATTTTGGTGAGAAAGAGTCATAAACTAATGTAAGTTGAGGAAAAGACAAGCAGGTCTTGGTAATACTATGACTAAGCCTGATACTTTTTGTCAGGCTCTGGTGTTATTCTGTTGAATATGAATAATTGCATAGAACATCAACATGAGACAAAGTTACTTGGATCATGATGCAATCAAGTGAAAACAAGACCACCATGCAGTCATGGGTGAGCATAGATAAAAACGAACATTATCCAACATATAAAATAACAAACCCCTCATTTTTCTGGCTAAAATAGTGACTGTTGCCTCTTTGCTATTTATAATTTTAGCTTTGTTCTAGATTGCCTTCTATAGCTAATATTTATTAAGATACCCAATTCAATTGTTTTGGTCTGAATTTTTGTATACCCTCTCACCCCCAAGTTCATATGTTAAAATCTTAAACTCCAAAAGTGATGGTCTTTGAATTGATCAAGTTATGAGGATGGGCCCCTCATGAATGAGATTAGTGCTCTTACAAAAGGGATCCCACAGAACTCTCTTGTTCCTTTCTGCTCTGTGTGATATTAGAAGAAGCCTTTCACCCAGAAGAGGACCTTCACTCAACCATGCTGGCTCCCTGAATTTGGTTTTCCGGCCTCTAGAACTGTGATCAGTAAATCACTATATATAAGCAATCACTCTGTGATAGTCTGTTGTAGCAGCCCAAACAGGGTAAGGCACCAATCATAAAAATACTCCACTTTCTGACAAGACTCAATCCAGAAGAAAGCTTCATTTCCTTATAAATACCCCAAGTTACCTAACAGAGTAGCCCTATGAAAATATCTTTTTCTAAAACGTTCTGGTTAAGACAATCCATGATGCCCTATGGAGTGTGTTCTCCATTGCTTACAACAAAACAGGAACCCACCTTGTTCAGCTACAATTGTGTTGTTAGTGATCTTTGGCCAGATAGTATTGACAAAGGAAGTATAATCAGGGATGAAATAGATAATAAATGCTCTGTGAGCACAAAAAAGTTACAAATACACTTTGTGGGGTGTGTGTATGAAAGAAATTCTTGGGGGAGAGAGAAAGTAAGGATAAGGGCAATTGAAGCACTTATTGGGCAAGGAGATACGAAGAACTAATACTAGAATGATTGGAAAATGGTAGATGGTATATGAGAACTGAGGTGAACATAGGTAATAAGAGTAGGAGATTTTTAAAGATAGAGGGAAATTCATAAGAAAATAATAATAATAATTATTATGACTTATTAACAGCTTTACAACTGTCAAGGTCTGTCCAACATTCTTTGCATTTATTAAGAAATTTGTCTGGCTACAGCAATGTGGACTGGGCAATGTTATTGCTTTTATATTTTATCTCAGAAGTCTCAGGCAGAAAAATGTTGTGAAACTTTTCCAAAGTCACATAGCCAAGTGTCAGGACCTGGGCTCATACAACTCTAATTTATAATTTATGTATATCAGTTCAGTGTATTTCAGTCACTCAGTCGTGTCTGACTCTTTGTGACCCCATGGACTGCAGCATGCCACTTTTCCCTGTCCATCACCAACTCTCAGAGCTTACTCAAACTCATGTCCATCGAGTCAGTAATGCCATCCAACCATCTGATCCTCTGTCATCCCCTTCTCCTCCTAACTTCAATCTTTCCCAGCATTAGGGTCTTTTCCAATGAGTCAGTTCTTTGCATCAGGTCTCCAAAGTATTGGAGTTTCAGCTTCAGCATAAGTCCTTCCAATGAATATTCAGGACTGATTTCCTTTAGGATGGACTGGTTGGATCTGCTTGCAGTCCAAGGGACTCCCAAGAGTCTTCTCCAACACCACAGTTCAAAAGTATCAATTCTTCAGAAGTCAGCTTTCTTTATAGTCCAACTCTCACATCCATACATGACTACTGGAAAAACCATAGCTTTGACTAGATGGACTTTTGTTGGCAAAGTAATGTCTTACTTTTTAATATACTGTCTAGGTTTGTCATAGCTTTTCTACCAAGGAGCAAGCATCTTTTAATTTCATGGCTGCAGCCACAATCTGCAGTAATTTTGGAGCCCAAGAAGAGAAAGTCTCTCACTGTTTCCATTGTGTGATCGGACCAGATGCCATGATCTTAGTTTTCTGAATGTTGACTTTAAGCCAACTTTTTCACTCTCCTCTTTCACTTTCCTTAAGTGGCTCTTTAGTTCTTCTTTGCTTTCTGCCATAAGGGTGATATTGTCTGCATATCTGAGGTTATGGATATTTCTGCCAGCAATCTTGATTCCAGCTTGTGCTGGAATCCATGTATGTAAATGAAGATTTTTATTACTGACTACAGAATATAAAGCAAAAATACTCAGCATTGCTAGATTTTAAATTTCATTTTTTGTTGTCATATTCCAATTACAGTGAAGGAATAGTGCCAAAATGAATAATGGCTATCGTGTGTATTGCATAGTTGCGTTTTTTCCAGGAGCTTGTATCAAAGTAATGAACAATGCAGTGACATTTCCAAAGAATCCACAGTAACAATCCATGTGAGAGAGGTATTAATAGAACACTTTGGCATGAGTCATAAAGAGACTACCATACCAGTTTACACCAGCTCTAATAAACTGAGACTTATTCTAAAATCTTTTCTTCCTGTCTCCTCAAACCTGAAAAATTTAGAAATTTCAGGAAGAGTAGGGATAAGATGCATGGAGGAGAGCAAAATAAACTAAAACCCTTTTTGCACTTATAATACAGAATTATGATATGATACATGATATAAGATAAGAAAAGCTTTGGACCAAAGGGGAAATTGAAATTGGTATTATAGGTAGAATAATAGTCTTCCTAAGTTGTCATTGGTTTGTTACTTAGTGTTAGTTGCTCAATTGTGTCCTATTCTTTGTGATCTCGTGGACTGTAGCCTACCAGGCTCCTCTTCCATGGAATTCTCCAGGCAAGAATACTGGAGGGGGTCAAGTTGCCATAGTTTCATTCTGGATATGAGATAAATGTAGATTAAATTAAGAAAATATTTCCCTGGATTACCTGGAAAAGCCCAAAGTAATCAGATACATCTTTAAAAGGAGAGAACTTTCTTTAGCTGATAGCAGGAAATAGATGCAGCAGAAAGAGAATTCATAGAGATTGCAAGAATGAGAAGCATTTTGTATGCTGACTTAGACTCAGTTAGGCTTCCTGTGCAAGGATCAAAGCTCTAAGACCTAAGAGTGGCCTCAAGCTGCTAATCAGCAAGATAAAGGCAGCTCAGTCCGGTAATTGCAAGGAATTCAATTCTGCCAAAAATGTGAGTAAGCTTGGAAGCAGATTGATTTTGCTTTGTGAAATCCAGTGCAGAGAAATCAGCAGAATTAATCTGGAATTCTGACCGAAATAATTGAGATAATAAATTTATGTTCATTAAGCTATTATCTTTGTGGTGATCTGTTATAACACAGTTATATAAATATAATTTATACTATTATAAATAATATAATATTATAATAACAGTTATATTTGTTATAACTATAACTATACAGTTAGTTTGGACTTTTTAATATTTCAAAATAAAATTTTTAATATTTGTAAGTACTAAAAAAATGTTACAGGTTTTTTTTTTTTTCCTCAACTTATCCATTGGCAAATAGGAAAGAAATTTTTAAAAATATATTTGAACACAGTTATAAGAATAAAAAAGAAGTTTGCTTGCTCATACTCATGTAATTCAGTCTATTCACCAACGTTCACATGAATTTTAGGAGATGACTTAAAAATTACTCAGAGGTATAGATTCAGGTTACAAATCTCCTGGGTGGTCTCCAAATTTCTAAGAAACACAACGTTGTCAAGAAACAGATCAGGAAGTTATCAAGTGAGAGTTCAAGCCAGGAACTGGGCACCTAGTTTGAGCCCATTGTGGACAGTATTGTTTAAATTAAGGTTATCAAGTCCTGAAATCCACCTGCAGTAGACTTGGATAGTATAAAAGGGAGCAGAATTCCAGAAAAATATCTCCTTCACTGACTATGCTAAAGCCTTTGACTGTGTGGATCAGAACAAACTATGGAAAATTCTTAAAGAGATGGGAATACCAAACCACCTTACCTGTCTCCTGAGAAACCTGTATGCAGGTCAAGGAGCAACAGTTAGAATTGGACATGGAACAAATAACTGAATCAGACATGGAACAAATAACTGGTTTCAAATTGAGAAAGGAGTCCTACAAGGCTGTATGTTGTCACCTTGCTTGTTTCATTTATATGCAGAGTACATCATGTGAAATGCTGGGCTGGATGAATCACAAGCCCTGAAATCATCAACATTTCAGGGAAAAATATCAACAACCTTAGATATGCCACTCTAATGGCAGAAAACTAAGAGGAATTAAGGAGCTTCTTGATGAAGGTGAAAGAGAAGAGTGAAAAAGCTGGCACATCATTCAGTCCCATCACTTAATGGCAAATACATGAGGGAAAAGTGGAAACAGTGACAGATTTTATTTCCTTGGGTTCCAAAATCACTACAGATGGTGACTGCAGCCATGAAATGAACAGATAGATACTTGCTTTCTGGAAGAAAAGCTATGACAAACCTAGACAGTGTATTAAAAAGCAGAAACACCACTTTGCCAACAAAGGTCTATACAGTTAAAATTGTGTTTTTGTTTTGTTTTGTTTTTTTTGCTGTAGTCATGTATGGATGAGAGAGTTGGACCGTAAAGAAGACTGAGCACTGAAAGACTGATGCTTTGAAATGCGGTTCTGGAGAAGTCTCTTGTGAGTACCTTGGACAGCAAGGGGATCAAACCAGTCAACCTGAGGGAAATCAATCCTCAATATTCATTGGGATAACTGATTCTGAAGCTGAAGCTCCAATTCTTTGGCCACCTGATGGAAAGAGCTGACTCACTGCAAAAAATAAAAGACCCTGATGCTGGGAAAGATTGACAGCAGAAGGAGAAGGGAGTAAGAAAGAATGAGATGGTTAGATTGCATCACTGACTGTATGCACATGAGTTTGAGCAAACTCTAGGAGACAGTGAAGGATAGGGAAATCTGGCGTGCTATAGTCCATGGGGTCACAAAGAGTCAGACATGACTTAGCAACTGAGCAACAACAAGACTTTCCCATCTAATTCTGGGAAACATGATGCTCATCTTGGAGAAGGAAATGGCAACCCACTCCAGTACTCTTGCTTGGAAAATTCCATGGACAGAGAAGCCTGGTAGACTACAGTCCATGGGATTGCAAAGAGTCGGACACGACTGAGCGACTTCACTTCACTTCACTTTCTGATGCTCATCTTGGAAAATCACTCATAACAAGGCCAGAGGCCAAACATGCCAGTTCCTTAAGAGCTGTGAAAGCCCCAAACCTAAGGCTTTAGAACAAAGACTTCTTAAGTTTAAGGTGAGAAAACACTGGACTGGGCAGGTGTTCTCCATGCTGATCATACTTTTCTCCCATTATCTGTATTTGAATCTATCTTTTCCAATCATTTTTTTTTCTCTCCTCCTTTTGTTTTCTCCATCACAATCCATCTGCTCATTTCCATTTTGCCTGACAAACACATTTTTTAGGTTAGTTTCTAGTTCCCAAATTATCTGAATGAAACAATCTTTATAGCAGAAATAAAAAAAGATTAGGTAAAATATTTGTATAAAGAAATGATACTGTTTTATAAGTCAATTAATATAACAAAGTTGCATATGACTTTCTAAACACATAAATAAAAGCCACATAATCATTGAGCATCATATTTACTAGTGGGTTTGTTCTCTATTGCTATCACTTTTCATATATTTAAAACTTGAGCCAAGTTCTTAGATAAATATTTTATATATTTTATCTCCTTTAATTTTTATAACACTTGAGATTGATTTGTATTCCTATTTTAAGATTTAGAAATTTAGCAGTAATATATAGTAGGAATATAGTTACAGTCAGACAGCCAAAGAGCTAATATAGATGAAGTGCTTAAGAAAAAGAAAATAATTAGTTTCTCTAGCTACTGATAGAAAATTTTGTTAGACTGAATTGAAGAAACAACTGAACTATAGCAAGGTAACTAAAATTTTATCCCTGTCATCTCTATATCTATGAGGGTTAGATGTCTTTGGCTTACCCATAAAACAGACCAAACTAATCTCTAAATTGGTCCCCATTTATGAATAGTCATGATGTCACAATGGCTCTAAAAAGCATAAAAGATCAGTTTATTAACACAGGTATTCTAATTTTATTTCTTAGTCGTTTTTTTTTTTTTTTTGCCTTAGTAATATCTGTGTATCATAATTTTAATATGTTCATTTTATACTAGTTATTTTAGAAGTACAGCATACTTACATGTATTTGATTAATTGTTTCTTCAAAATCTATGTTTTTAAACTTTATAAAAGTTTCCCCAATACGTCTGAATTAACTTCATGTCCATATTCAGTTTGGACCCTCTTACTACCCTCTTTCTCTAAAAAAAATAGCAAACAAGTCTTCTCTATTAGATATCAAAAATAGTGACCAGGCAGTAAAATATTTTTTTCTAGAAGACTATATTCATCAAATTATGATATTGGTATGACAAGCGTTGTCAATTAATACATATATATATATATATATATATTCCAAAACTGTATTTCAAATACCAATTCCTTAAATTGTATGATTCTGTTAGTTTCTATTTTGTGACAGAAAGGAGAAACTACTGCATTTTTATATTACACTCTGAAGATACTTTATATTATTTGGGTGTCACCTTCACAGATGGGTATAATTATCATAATTATAATAAAACACTTCTGAAGATTGTATACATTCCTAAGTAGATAAAGAATAAATTCATTCATTCAAGCAGGGAAAATCAAATCTCTAAGGAGAAGAAAATTCATTATTCTGAACCTAGAGCTCTCATGAAAAATGTGCACACCCAGAAACTAAATTACAGTTGAACTTTAAGCAAGAAAGGGGTTAGGGGTATGACTCTCTGCCTCCCTCCACATCGCAGTGAAAAAATTCTGATACTGCTATCTCTGCTTCAGAAACAAAGGAAATGATAAATGACTCACACAGGGGCAGGAAGCTGAAACAGTTTGGACAGAACCAGAATCCATAACCTAGTTCTTTTGATTCCACAATTTCTGATCTCCAATTAAACACAAAAATTTCCCCACACTTAGGTAATTGAAAAATCTTTAAAAAGAAAAAATAAGCACTATGTTCATTGGAAAAAAGCTCACATATAAGTGGACCCATGCAGTTCAAACCCATGTTGTTCAATGGTCAACTGTAAAATCTTTCACAATTATTTTAGAAATGGTATCATAATCATGTTGCTGATAACAGACAAGGATTATTGACCACACCCATAATTTTATTTGTTTTGCTGTCAGTCAGTCAGTTCAGTCGCTCAGTCGTGTCCGTCTCTTTGTGACCCCATGAACTGCAGCACGCCAGGCCTCCCTGTCCATCACCAACTCCCGGAGTTCACTCAGACTCACGTCCATCGAGTCAGGGATGCCATCCAGCCATCTCATCCTCTGTCGTCCCCTTCTTCTTCTGCCCCCAATCCCTCCCAGCATCAAAGTCTTTTCCAATGAGTCAACTCTTCTCATAAGGTGTCCAAAGTACTGGAGCTTCAGCTTTAGCATCATTCCTTCCAAAGAAATCCCACGGTTGATCTCCTTCAGAATGGACTGGTTGGATCTCCTTGCAGTCCAAGGGACTCTCCTGTAATTGTCTTTAAAAAAGTAGTAAAAATATGTTTGACATGTTAACCAATGTACAGCTGAAGGTTGCTAACATCTCATGCCCAGTTTTTCTTCATTTACAGTCATATTGTTGAGAAGTGAAAAGTCTGATGATCTAGTGCTTTTTGCAAGAAAAGTTTTCCAGTAGTATAAATAAAGCAAAGAATCAGCACATTGTGGTGTAAGCAACAGAATTCAAACTAGAGTTAGCATTAAATTAACATTTTGAACAGATACACTCTTGTATTTGAACTACCTATTCAAGTATACCAACCTGCAATACTCTCTTATGAAGTAGTAATAAATATGCCAGAAGTATTTTTCTGTTCTAACAATGATTGGATTATATGCTCATTCAATTCAGAGTTTGTTAAACTGCAGGGTTAATCTTATATTTAAGGTAGTGAGGTAGCATTATAGTAATCAAATGACATATCTTTAAAGTGGCAAATGCTCATTAGTAGAGTGTTGGATAAATATGAAGTTTGATTTTGTATAATAAGAAAACAAAGCCTTAATACTTTCTATGTATTTTACAACGTAGTTTGTAATCAGTGAGTTCTACATTAATATTATTGAAAAAGAAGAGAAAAAAAACAGATTATACATAGAACAAGAGCTTGCACACCTTGTTTCTGATTTAAAACAGAATAAGTGATTTGTTTTTAACTCAATATCATCCATCATACTCAATTTTGTTGGCTAATTAGAATTTTTCTAATTTGGTCATTTTGTTTGTGATTAACTTGTAAATTTGTCTCAGATATGTAATCACATAAGCAAAAGGAGTCTAAACATAGTTCTGTATTTGCACAAATGAAATAACTCAGATGGTTCAGTGGTTAAAAAAAAAGTCTGCCAATGTAAGAGACACAGTAGGAGACTTGAGTTTCATCCCTGGGTCAGGAAGATCCCCTGGAGAAGGAAGTGGCAACCTACTCCAGTATTCTTGCTTGGGAAATCCCATGGACAGAGGAGCCCTGAGGGCTACAGTCCATGAGGTCCCAAAGAGTCAGACATGACTTAGCAACTAAACAACAACAGTATCTGCACAAATAAAATAACATTAAATTAAAATGGAGATACGGAATTATTTTTATATAAAAATAACTCGTAATTCAAATTTGAAAATATTTTAAGATAAGTACTAAAATAAGAATATTTACTTTTGTAACATCTTACAGTTGAGAAAATACTACCTGTGTCACTTATCAGTCTCTCAGAATCAACTTCTAAGAGATTTTTCCATTTGCTGTGTGTGTTGTCACTAAAATGGTTATGAGTTTAAGCCAAAACAATTCACCCACATTCATTCACTGGTAATAAGAAAATAATACCTATTTCCATATATTTGTATGTTTATTTTGCCAGCCAAATTAAAATCACTGCATTCAAAAAGCACACCTCACTCATATATGGGTTCTGCTTACACATACCACAAGTTATTGAATGGGAGACACTGTAAATAAAAAAGAAAAATACAAAAGGAAAAAAATAGCCTCTTTTCCTCCATAGACTGGTTCTTTTATATTTGCCCCTGTGCCCTTCTTGATATAATACTGATTTTTTTTCACATAACTGATAGGATATGTGTAAGGGAGATGTATAATGAAGAAAAGCAGTTCAAGGGGATTTATTCAATTTATATATCATTAAACTGATCCTGACTCTTTGGAAACAAAACAAAACAAAACAAAAGGCCCAGTTCTTAAAGAAGATAGCTCCTCTCTGATTTTTGTTGATGGTAGTTGATTTCTCCATCTCTAAAAGGAATTGTCTGAAGTTTTGGAATTCTAAATTACAGTATTAACTTTACGTAAGAAATGAGTTTTCTGCCTAACTAAGTATATTGAGTATATTTCCAAGAAATCACTTTTAAAAAAATTTTGTGATTGAGACTTCAAATATCCCCAAGTGCTTGTTTTTACTAGAGTGCATTTTCATTTGTAGATCCATGGGTTAAAATTCTACTTTTTCCATATTACCAAAATTAGCACTGGAAATTTCTTCTTTTTAGATCATTTTTTCATTTTGCAAACAGATTCATGTAAATAATTTCTTCATTTTAATGCTGATATCTCAGTTATAAAAGCAAAAATATGCCATGTATCTGAACAATCAAATGCCATTATACACTTTACTCTTACAAGTTAGAAAAATGAAACAAACAAAAAAATATATATATATACACATATATATATAATTTTGTAATTGCTGACCTGATAATTTGAACATCTTTTACACTTTCTAGTATTGTTTAACAACAAACTGATTCTTTCTCTGAAATATCCCTTACAAAAGGATTTCTCCGTGAATTTTGTGACCGATTAATATAAAAATGAGTGGATTTTTTTTTTTTTAGGTGACAGTGAAGGTAGTTTGTGATTACCCTCAAATAAGCACATTTCTTTAGATTTATTGTGATAAATTGTGGACAGGTAATATTGATGCACTGTCTAAGGTAGATATATTGAGAGTTGATTTGTGGATTGGTTTGTTTTAGGTAAATAGAGAAAATATTCAAGAATGCTTTTTGTTTGAAATAGAGATTTCTAAGTCAAAATTGGAGTAAGAAAATGCTAGAAAGCTTAGGAAAAAATGAAATGGTAAGAATAGCATCTGTCTATAAATGACACACTAAATTTTAATAGAGGATACAATGAACAAATATATGCTGGGATTACAGATTATTTTGTATATTCAGTGAAGTCACTCAGTTGTGTCCAACTCTTTGCGACCCTGTGGACTATAGCCTACCAAGCTCCTCCATCCATGGGATTCTCCACGCAAGAATACTGGAGTGGGTTGCCATTTCCTTCTCCAGGGGATCTTCCCGACCCAGGGATCTAACCCAGGTTTCCCGCATTGGAGGCAGACGCTTTAACCTCTGAGCCACCAGGGAAGCATACATATATTATTTGTAACCGTACTACTCTGTAGCTTGTCATATAATTAAGAATCATGCCTACATAGTTGAACTCCTTGAACAACACAGGGGTTAAGGGTGCCAGCCAACCATGTAATTGAAAATCCATGTGTAATTTATAGTTGGCCCTCCATATCCACCGTTTTGCATCTGTGAATTCAACTAACCATTGATTGTGTAGTATTATAGCATTTTACTACTGAAAAAAAGTGGGTATAAGTGGATCCTTGCAGTTCAAATCCATATTGTTCAACAGTCAATTGTATTAAAAAAAAATCACTTTTTTGGTTGTACTTACACAGTGTTATTATAAAGACAATGGGACTAAAGAACAATAATATTTGTATTAGCTGCTGAAGACTTTTGAGAAAGACATGCATATAAAGAAGACTATAGCACTAATATTTCAGATATTTCAGAAATGCAAAAAGAATTTAAGAAAACAGTATAATCTATGGTGGCAATATTTAAATTAGATTTAAAACCTCGCAACAAGATGTTTGAATAAAAAAGGATGCACTGAAAAGAGAACTGACAGAATGGAGTGAAAAAAAGGAAATAAAATAAAAAGTGCCTTTTCAAAGCCAAGACTAAATTGAAAGTAACATAAGAGGAATTAAACACCAAAGATAATATTTTAAGAGCAATATAACATGGGAAGGAAGAAGATAAAATATGAGGAAAACAAAATGAAGAAAGGATGTTTTGAAAATTCAACAAAAAAGATTTTAAATGGAAGATGAAGATATATAGAAAACAGTAAAAAAGAATATTTTTTTAAAGAAAAAAATATTAATAATCATAATTCAAGTAAGCTTCACTGAAGGAAAAGTGGTCTTGAAGATTATTGAAATAGGAATCAGACCTGAATATTCATTGGAAGGACTGATGCTGAAGCTGAAACTCCAATACTTTGGCCATCTGATGTGAAGAACTGACTCACTGAAAATGACCCAGATGCTGGGAAAGATTGAAGTCAGGAGGAGAAGGGGATGACAGGGGATGAGATGGTTGGATGGCATCACCAACTTGTGGACAGGAGTTTGAGTAAATTCCAGGTGTTGGTGATGGACAGGGAGGCCTGGTGTGCTGCAGTCCATAGGGTTTCAAATAGTTGGACACTGAGTGACTGAACTGAACTGAACTGGTAAGAGTGTATTCAGGTGGTGTACACCATAACCCACTGGTAGGCATTGTCCTGAGGAACCTAAAAGTCTACTTGGGGCAGTGACTTACCAGATGAAACTTGAAAAATGAATTGAAATTATAAAAGCAAATTTGATAAGGGGATATGTTCCAGGCAGAGAAAAACTTTCATGTCCTTACACAATCTTTTTCTTCCTGTTTCTGTATTTTTTTAACTGTTCTTAACTGGATTGGGACCTATAGAGGGCAGACCGTAGCATGCATTAATTGATCAATAAATGTTAACTTTTACTTTAGTCATCATCAGTGTCTTTATCACTAAAATAATGTGCATCTTTTCACAGAAGAACGCTAACATTTCAGAATTCCTTTGACAATCAGTTCAATCACTCAGTCGTGTCCGACTCTGCGACCCCAGGCCTCCCTGTCCATCACCAACTCCTGGACTTCATTCAGACTCATGTCCATCGAGTCAGTAATGCCATCCAGCCATCTCATCCTCTGTTGTCCCCTTCTCCTCCTGCCTCCAATCCCTCCCAGCATCAGAGTCTTTTCCAATGCATCAACTCTTTGCATGAGGTGGCCAAAGTATTGGAGTTTCAGCTTCAGAATCATTCCCTCCAAAGAAATCCCAGGGTTGATCTCCTTCAGAATGGACTGGTTGGATCTCCTCCAGTCCAAGGGACTCTCAAGAGTCTTCTCCAACACCACAGTTCAAAAGCGTCAATTCTTTGGTGCTCAGCTTTCTTCACAGTCCAACTCTCACATCCATACATGACCACTGGAAAAACCATAGCCTTGACTAGACGGACCTTTGTTGGCAAAGTAATGTCTCTGCTTTTAAATATGCTATCTAGCTTGGTCATAACTTCCAAGGAGATATCACAAATTAAGATAGAGGTAATACTTAACATAATTTTCACAGAAGATCACATAGTAAGACCAGTGTGAATCTTGAAGTGAATAGCATAATGGTGTTTAGGTCTTTGTGTGGAAATAATAAAATATTAGAAAATTTACCATCAAAGAGTGCCTATGAGCCTGGAATTCAGCATCGGAAATGTCTGGGTTTCTGAGTCATTTTTCTACTTAACCTGTAGCAATATTTATGTTTCTGTATATTACAATTTATCTATTCAAAAAATGGACGTAACTAGTTTCATAGCTCATTAAATAGTTTTGAGGGTTAAAAAAGATCATTCCTGCAAAGCATTAAATTCACTACCTAGTGCAAAATTACTTTTAAATTATTCATTGCTACTGCCTTTTTCTTTCTTTCTTTTTTTCTTTCTTTATGCATTGCTTAAATAATGAAATCAAACCAGGGCTTCCCTAATAGCTCGGTTGGCAAAGAATCCGTCTGCAATGCAGGAGATCCCGGTTCAATTGCAGGAAGATCCTCTGGAAAAGGGATAGGCTACCCACTCCAGCATTCTTGGGCTTCCCTGTGGCTCAGCTGATAAAGAACCCTCCTGGAATGTGGGAGACCTAGGTTTGATCCCTGGGCTGAGAAGATTCCCTGGAGAAGGGAATGGCTATCCACTCCAGTACTCTAGCCTGGAGAATTCAGTGGATTGTATAATCCATGGGATCACAAGACACCGCTGAGCAATTTTCATTTTCAATCAAACTACTAAAAAGATTTCTAAAGATAACATTGTTCTCCAGAATTAAACAGTTATAAAACTTCATTGTAAACAGTAGAAATATTCCTTAAAGTTCTGGAGGTTAGAAGTCTGAGATTAGATTGCAGGCATGGTAAAGTGAGGGCCCTCTTCCAGATGACAAACTTCGTGTATCATTGCACAGTGGAGAGGATGAGAGAACTCTGTGGGATTTTGTTTACAAGAGCAATCTCATTCATGGGGACTCCATCCTTGTGAAATAACTCCCAAAGATCTTGCTTTCAAATACATTCGCCTTTGGGCTTCCCTGGTGGCTCAAACGGTAAAGAGTCCGTGTGCAGTGTGGGAGACATGGGTTTGATCCCTGAATTGGGAAGATCCTCTGGAGAAGAAAATGGCAACCCACTCCAGTATTCTTGTCTGGAAAATCCCATGGATGAAGGAGCCTGGTCAGTTACAGTCCATGGGGTCACAAAGAGTTGGACACGACTGAGCGACTTCTCTCTTGGAGGTTAGAATTTCAGCATGTGAATTTTGAGGGGACACAGACATTCATATCACAGCAGCTCTGTGTGTGTGTTGTGTGTGTGCTTGTGCATATGCGTGCATGTGCAGGTATTTTAGTCGCTTGGTAGGTCCAACTCTTGGACCCCATGGACTGTAGCCCACCAGGCTCCTCTGTCCATGGGATTCTTCAGGTAAGAATACTGGAGTGGGTGGCCATGCCCTTCTCTAGGAGATCTTCACTACCCAGGGATCTAACCTGGGTCTCCTGCTTTACAGGCAGATTTTTTTTTTTTTTTTAACATCTGAGCCATCAGGGAAGACCAGCAGCTATATATACAGCAATAATCCACATAGTGGTGGGAGATATATAGTCAGCTGGACTTTGTATAGACAGATCTCACAGTGCTTCCTATTTTGTGACTTTCCCAGTGGCCCAGAATTAAGATCAGTTACTCACTTTGAATCACACTGAGAATGACCTTCTCAGGGTAAAGGTGACACATATTGCCTTCTTCCTTGGTCCTGAGAGGCCTGATGGAAATCAGGTTACTAGATCAATGGACAAAAATAAATTATTGCTCTACAGCTATCATATAGGTCTGATAATGCTTTCAGTATATGTGCTTGAAAAACAAGGGTAAATAATGTATTTTCCATTGACAGAGTGAGAAGAGAATAAGTCTCTTTATTGTAACTCTAATTTACAGGTGGAAAAAAAGGTTTTGTTTTTATTGTGTTGCAGACTACAGATCATTTTGTGATTTCAGTTCTCAAAACAGAAATTCTGTTTAGTTCCGTGGCTACTCTTTTAGTTTGTTTCCTTGACATCTCTCACCTGAACTCAGATTGTCTTCAGGGTCTTACCACTGTTATGAATAATGCATGTAACCATTATAGTGAGCTTCCTACAGTTCAATTAGGATCATGCCATCCTCTTGTTTGAAAACCTTCAAATGCTCCTCAAACAAAATTTGTATCTCTTAGCCTGACATTCACAGTCTTTTTAAATTTTGTTGTAGCCACCTGGCATTCTTAATATGTTCTTTCTTATCCTACATCCTATGCCACAGCCACATGATTCTGTTCATCTAACATACTAACCATTTATTTCCAAAACTCCAGGAGCTGTTTTACTCACCAGAAAATTTGCATTTTATCTTTCTCTGTAAATAAATACCATCTATCCTTTTAAATCTCAGGTTAAAATCCTATTTGTATAGGTTACCCTGACTCTCATAATACAAACATATACTGCTTCTTCAACTAATGTAAGCTTCTAGTATAACACAGCGATTTGTGTAACCACATTGATACTTTTAGTTTGAATTACTCTTGATTGTAAGCTCCTTAGTCGACTAGCTCTGCCCTATAAAACACGTTTGCACATAGTAGGAACTCAAAAAATATATATTTGCTGAAAAAGATGACCAGATGTAATAAACTGTGGGTTCATAGTATTCATCTATACTTAGCTAAAATGATTTAAAATATTTTCTTGAGTTCATCTAAAATATAACTGTGCATTGGTAAACCCTACTTAGCTTAAAGAAGTCAACAGATTCTCCCTAGTCTAAGAAAAATACTAATTATGTCCAATAAAATGTTTACTGAGAAGAAATACAGAATCTTTGAGGGGTTCAATCTACAAGGACTTCTAATTATCCCCACAATAAACACTGTAAGTTTTAGATGATTATAAATGGATTTTTAAAATGTTTACCAGACAATAGATCTATATGACTTCTTGCTAATTAAGTAGGTTGTAAAAAAAACACATTTTATTTCCTTGGTTTGATTGTGCATCTCTCTTATTCACCTTATAGTCAATAGGGGCTTCTGTCATAGAAAAGCATACTTAATAAAGTCTCAGTTAAATCAATGCAGTAGAGCTTTTAATAAAAATTATATATACTTACATTTCTGAGTGAGAAAAATTATTGAAATATAAACTTTAAATAAAATGAAGAAAGGAAGAAAGTTATAATAAGCTGTACTTGGCTCAGGGACTCTCAATTTCAATATTTTAAGACATTAAAATGTCGACATTAGTTCTGAAATGTGTCACAAGAAATTTGTTACACAGAATGATTTATCAAAGTTTGCAAATATTTTACCTTTTAATTTATTTACTAAAATATTGAATTTTTCCAAAAATTGCTTTATTTTTGACAAAGAAGGCAAGAATATATAATGGGGAAAGATAGCCTCTTCAATAAGTGATGCTGAGAAAACTGAACAGTGACGTTTAAAGGAATGAAATTAGAACACTTCCTAACATCATACACAAAGATAAACTCTAAATGGATTAAAGATCTAAGTATAAGACCAGAAATTATAAAACTCTCAGAGGAAAACAGACAGAACACTCGATGACACAAATCAAAACAAGTTCCTATATGAACCATCTCCTAGAGTAATGGAAATAAAAACAGAAATAAACACGTGGGACCTAATTAAACTTAACAGCTTTTGAACAGCAAAGGAATCTACAAACAAGGTGAAAAGACAACCTTCAGAACGGGAGAAAATAGAAGCAAAGAAAATAGCTCACAGAGAATTATTTCCACAATATATAAGCAGCTCATACTAGCAACCAATTAGTCTTTTCCAAACAAGGCAACTGTTTACGTTATAGCCAGTCAAGTAATTCCTTTGCTTTGCTTCCTCTTCTTCATAAAAAACTTCCCACCAAGCTCTTGGTGATGGTGCATTCCTAACCACCTTTGGTTTGTCATAGGTTGATTCAAATCAGCGTATGCTCAAAAAAATTCTAGAAAAGTTTAATGTCGTTCAGTTTACTTTATAGCAATGTCTTCTCTGAGCATTTCACACTTTGTATGTGAAATGTGAAAAGTTCCCTATGTTGTTCTTGTACTAAAACTATTCCAAGACTCTGAAGTCATGAGCGAGTCATAAACACAAGAACATATTAAGGAACGAAGAGAAAAAAAAAAAAGTCAGAAGGCTGATGAGATATATATTATCATCTGTGTCTCCTTCCTGTACATATTCTGATTGGAATTCGTGCAGCTTTGGATATGTCAATGGGCTTCTGAAGTGCTCTTTAAAAATATGCCATATTTTTTATAGTTTGCTTTGTGATAAAACATTGAGAAACAGGAAGTACATGCGTGCTAAGTCACTTCAGCTGTGCCTAACTCTTTGCAGCCCCATGGACTGTAGCCCACCTGGCTTCTCTGCCCATGGGATCCTTCAGGCAAGAATACTGGAGTGGATTGCCATGCCCTCCTCCAGGGGATCTTTCCAACTGAGGATCTCACACAAGTATCCTGCATCCCATGCACTGGCAGGTGGATTCTTTGTCACTGAACCACCTCAGAATGCTACCCAAAATAGTGAAAGGTACCTTATAAATAGTGCACATGCCTTATCTAACCTAGTGTAAAAAGGCACAGTCCCTTTGCAAGGTCTTAGTAACTATATGTGGTTGTTGTTGCTCAGTTCCCCAGTTGTGTCCGACTCTTTTCAACCCCGTGGACAGCAGCATAGCGGGTCTCCTTGTCCTTCATCATCTCCTGGAGTTTGCCCAAGGTTATATTCATTGCATCAGTGATGCCATCTAGCCATCTCATCCACTGATGCCCTCGTCTCCTTCTGCCCTCAAGTTTCCCAGCATTGGGGGTTTTCCCAATAAGTTGGCTGTTTGCATCAGGTGACCAAAATACTGGAGCTTCAGCTTTAGCATCAGCCCTTCCAATGAGCATTCAGGGTTGATTTCCTTTAGGATGGACTGGTTTGATCTCCTTGCTGTCCAAACAACTCTCAGAAGTCTTCTCCATCACCACAGTTCAAAGGCATCAATTCTTTGGAGCTCTGCCTTCTTTATAGTCCAGTTCTCACAACTATACATGACCACTGTGAAGACCATAGCCTTGACTATATGGACCCTTGTTGACAGAATAATGTCTCTGCTTTTCAACACACTGTCTAGGTTTGCCATAGCTTTCCTGCCAAGAAGCAATCATCTTCTGATTTCATGGCTGCAGTCACCATCTACAGTGATTTTAGAGCCTTAGAAAAAGAAATTTGTCACTACTTCCACCTTTTTTCCTTCTATTTGTTACGAAGTAATGGGCCCAGAAGACATGATTTTAGTTTCTTTCTTTTTTTTTTTTAATATTTAGTTTTAAGGAAGCTTTTTCATTCTCCTCTTTCACCCTCATCAAGAGGTTCTTTAGTTCCTCTTCAGTTTCTGCCATTACAGTGAGGTATGTCTGGATAGTACCAATATATTGAGGTATATATAAACACACACATGCACACATACACACACACACACACACATATATATAATTTACTCAAATATAATGTTATAACGTGTTCAAAAGCAAACATTTTAATTTAAATATAAATAAAGTTAGAGTCTTATTTATTATGAAAACTTTCCTTGCCTGTCTGATACTGCATAAAAAGGATAGTTGTTTGAGTTAGGCAAAATAAAATATCATGCAATAATGTTGTTTCTTCCTTCAATATTGGTAGATTAAAACTCAATGTTCTGATGAAAATTATTAAACATACATGTGTCTTAAGTTAGCAACCAAAGAACTGAAGTCATAAAGGTCTGAGATTTCAACATAAGACAAAGATCAGAGGGAAGCTGGATTTTAGAATTACCTTTCACCTTAGAGTTTCTGACCATTATAAAAGAGAAAGTTTAGAGACTATTAAGCTGACCAGAATCTTTCTAAAACTCATAGGCACAGGAGTTTTTGTCATTTCATGGAAATGAAACTTAACTAGAGTTTACAGGATTTGGGAAGGAACTCTGAAGATCATATACAATGACTAAACTTGTATTGAAAGTAGTTCAGCCCTCACTATAAGTAAAGCAAACTTTAATGTTGGAATCTCTAATTAGGTGAAGATCACACAGGACTGGGCTTCCCAGGTGGAGCAATGGTAAAGAATCCATCCGCACATGCAGGGGACATGGGTTTGATCCCTGTGTCAGAAAGATCACCTGGAGTAGAAAATGTTCACCCACTCTAGTGTTCTTGCCAGGCAAATCCCATGGACAGAGGAACCTGGCAAGCTACAGTCCATGGGTCACAAAAAGTCAGATATGACTGAGTGAGCTCACATGCACATAGGACTAATCATACTCCTAGGGATGTAACAGAAATAAATGAACATCATAGCTTAAGAGGAAAAGCATCATCTTAAACCAAAATTTATTTGTAAACTTTTACATCTATAGTATATAGTGCATAGTATAATGTAAAATCAGCCATTCAATGAAAAAAAATTGATAAAAAATCGAGACAAGAGACAGAAAAGGAAAAAGAAATCCAAAGGTAATGGAGATAAAAGACTTTATAGTACACATTTTTGAAGTGGTCCCTTATATACACTTTTATAATAGACGTTCCTTGAATAATGGCTGCATTTAGTGCCTTTTTTCTATGGAATATATTGTGGTAAAGGTGATATGAAACCCCTTCAGAGATTAGGATAATGAAAGAGTATGGTTTTTGCCTTGACTGTCCTCTCTTATTCTCTGGCATACTCATTCTGAGAAGTCCAGTGCTAACTTTTGACCTGCTCTCTAGAGAGTTCCATGTCATAAAGAACTAATGTCTTCACTCAGCAATATTTAAACAGTTCCTACCACTGGCCCCTTAAGGGGATTTTAGCTAAGAACACAGGTTTGAAAGCATTTTTACATGCGTGCTAAGTCACTTCAGTTGTGTCCAACTCTTTGCAACCCCATGGGCTGTAGCTTGCCAGGCTCCTCTGTCCATGGAATTTTTCTGACAAGAACACTGGAGTGGGTTGCCATTCCCTTCCCCAGGGGAATCTTCCTGACCCAGGGACCAAACCCATGTCTCTTATGTCTCCTACATTGGCAGACAGGTTCTTTACCACTAGCACCACCTGGGAAGTCCATTTTTAGTGTTTTTCTTATAGAGCCCTACAATATGGCTGGTAGACTGCAGTCATTCAATAGATATGTTTCAAGTGAATATATGAATTTTTAATGTGAGCAAAATTATGAAGATTAAAAGAAAGTATGTAGCACATGCTGCTAAGCTGCTAAGTCACTTCAGTCGAGTCCAACTCTGTGCGACCCCATAGACGGCAGCCCACCAGGCTCCACTATCCCTGGGATTCTCGAGGCAAGAACACTGGAGTGGGTTGCCATTTCCTTCTCCAATGCATGAAAGTGAAAAGTGAAAGTGAAGTCGCTCAGTCGTGTCCAACCCTCCACGACCCCATGGACTGCAGCCTACCAGGCTCCTCCGTCCATGGGATTTTCCAGGCAGGATAACTGGAGTGGGGTGCCATTGCCTTCTCCAATGTAGTACATAGGTACTTTCAATTTAACAATATTAATAGATCATTAACCATAAACTTTAGTTATGTGTAATATCACATGATATGTATTTTTGAACTTAAGGAGAAGATGTAGCACAAATCGTATCATGACATTATTCCTCAAAGTGCCAATTTCAATCCATATTCTTGAATTGTATAGAGCCTGAGGCCAATAACCTCAGATATGCAGATTACACCAACCTTATGGCAGAAAGTGAAGAGGAACTAAAAAGCCTCTTGATGAAAGTGAAAGAGGAGAGGGAAAAAGTTGGCTTAAAGCTCAACATTCAGAAAACGAAGATCATGGCATCTGGTCCCATCACTTCATGGGAAATAGATGGGAAAACAGTGGAAACAGTGTCAGACTTTATTTTTGGGGCCTCCAAAATCACTGCAGATGGTGACTGCAGCCATGAAATTAGAAGACGCTTACTCCTTGAAAGGAGGATTATGATCAACCTAGATAGCATATTGAAAAGCAGAGACATTACTTTGCCAACAAAGGTCCATCTAGTCAAGGCTATGGTTTTTCCAGTGGTCATGTATGGATGTGAGATTTGGACTGTGAAGAAAGCTAGGTGCCAAAGAATTGATGCTTTTGAACTGTGGTGTTGGAAAAGACTCTTGAGAGTCCATTGGACTGCAAGGGGATCCAACAAGTCCATTCTAAAGGAGATCAGTCCTGGGTGTTCTTTGGAAGGAATGATGCTGAAGCTGAAACTCCAGTACTTTGGCCACCTCATGCGAAGAGTTGACTCATTGGAAAAGACTCTGAAGCTGGGAGGGATTGGAGGCAGGAGGAGAAGGGGACGACAGAGGATGAGATGGTTGGATGGCATCACCGACTCGATGGATGTGAGTTTGAGTGAACTCCAGGAGTTGGTGATGGACAGGGAGGCCTGGCGTGCTGCACTGCATGGGGTCGCAAAGAGTCAGACACGACTGAGTGACTGAACTGAACTGAACTGAGGCCATTATCTTCATGCAACCCCCAAGTCATTGTAGAACAACTAGGCAGATCATTTCAACTTTCTTAGTGATTGATTGTAGCTAAGGGAAAATCAATTGTACAATTTATATCAATTATTTAGAGCAGTGGGGTGGCTAGGATATTGGTCACCACAAAGCACTATGTATAGCCAGAACCCACAGAGCAAGACTTCTTGATCCTCTGAGAAGTATAATTAACAACCTTCAAAATCCTAAACATATGGTATGTGAGGATACACTTGAAATATAGAAAGTATGATTATTAATTGAGGTTGAGGAGTTATTAGTAATACTAATCCACAACATCAGTATTCTTCCATTGTGTTACTGAGGATGCATCTAAAGTGCTATGAGCCAAAAAAAAAAAAAAAAAAACATCCAAATGCAAAAGCTTAAACCAACTAGTTTATTTCTTTCTAATGTAGTAACCTGGAGATGAAGAGATTGGTGTCCTGACAGCTCTGAATCAGGTCATTCAGAGACTCATTTCCTCTCTAATCCACTTTCCCTGAAAGCCTTGTCTTCATCTGTATAGATGAAGCTGGGTCACCACTGTACCTACATTCCAAACTGGAGAAAAGAGGAAAAGTAAATGAAAAGTAAGTGAATTTTTTTCTCAAGGGAATAGTGTGGAAACTGAAAATAATTCTGTTCATATTCTATTTATTGAGCAATTAGCTATAAAGACTAAAAAAAATAGTTTTTAATTGGTTGGTTATCTGTCCAATCATTGCTTTATTTTAAAAGGGAAATATCCACAGTCTGACTCCCCAAATATCTATGTTTACTTTCTTCTCATAGAACACAAAAACATATATACACACATGCTATTATGATTGAATGTCTGTGTCCTTTCCTAGATTAATAGATTAAAATCCTAATGACCAGTTTGGTTATATTTGGAGATGGGGTCTCTAAGGAAATAATTAAGAATAAATGAGTCATAAGGGTGTGGCTCTGATCCAACTGGATTAGTGTCCTCATGAGAAAAGACACCAGAGAGCTCTCTCTCTTTTTTCTGTCTCTCCCTTTTTTCATGTACACACCGAGGAATGGCCACATGAGAACATAATGAGTAGGTGGCTATCTGCAAGCTAAGAAAAGGAACTTCACTGGAAACAGAGTCTACTAAAATTTTTATCTTGGACTTATAGCTTTCAGAACTGTGAGAAATTATGTCAGTAAGCCATCCAGTCCATGATATTTTATTGTGTTAGTCAAAGTGACAAGTATACAGACACACACACACAGACACACACACATACACACACACCCTCTCTCCAAAGGAAGTAACCCAAGGACCCATCCAGTTACTTCATCTTGCTCAAAGTGTAAGAGCTCTTGGTCCAGATATGAGTTCTCAAATTTGTGCATATTTTTTAATCTCATCACTCCCGTCAACCTACAAGGGTGGAATGCATGTAAGTTAACTTCAGCCAAGTATATGCACATATACAGCTGTTATGGAAGAAGAAAGAATGGAAAACACACAGCAGGAAGCCCTCAAAGTTATAAAATGCACCTGAGCAGGAATTATGAACACTCTCTGCCTTTGCCATGAAATACAGTCCTTGGATATCCTATCTGGACTTTGGAAATTGTCCTTCTTTCACTGAGGTACTGGGGAAGACAGTGATGAAGAGAATGCAGACATTCTGGAGAAGTGTGATAATGACTGCCGTATGTCTAGGACATTCATTGTCACCAGGGAAAAAGACAGACAATGCTACTATGAAACAGGCCTCTCAGTTCAATGGAGATAATTAGACTGGAGTGGCAGTGACATTTAGCCAAAAGAGACAAGGTGGTAACAGTCATCATAGGAGGTAACAGTATTAGAGATCATCTTCTGATAATGCTTACAAGCATCTTTAGGGATATCTAATTAACCAACCACTACGACTGAAGTAGGTGGAAAAACATCTTAATGTCTTGTTTAATATAATTAACAGAAAAGTGTTCTTAATCTGAAATTATTTATCCCATTTTTTAATGCATATTTCAAATGTAACTGCTCAATTGGTAATAGAATCTGTGCATTGAGGACTGAAATTGAAAGAAGAGTCAAAGTAAGTGCCTAAACTTGCTCTAAGTATTAAAACTGAAACCCAAAATATATACCACATCTCTGAGGAAATCCTCAACATTGGTTCTACTTTCAAAGACTTGTAAAATGTAAATTAGAGTGTTAATGTATTTCATTTTAACTTGTTTGATCTAGGTAGAATTTGGATGAGATTCAAAGAATGACTGTAGTTGTGACATATAGCAGACAATTTTCACTTATGGGACCTAATCAACATTTTGCAGTTATAGTTTTGGCCAATGCTTTTTTCTCTGTCTCCATAAGCAGAGAACAGCACACAGTTTTTTAACACTAGAAAAACAACAGAAGTTCTCATTTGAGAACAGTATTATCTCTTCACTTCTCTATGCAGCAGTTTTCCAAGAGGTTCTGAAACTCTGAGGGTCCTTGACTCTCATGGTGTCCTAAAGATAAAAATTATTTTTATTCAATATAAAAATGGGAAGATATTTGTCTCCTTTTTACTCTGTTGACATTTACAATGATGATGCAAAACCACCTTGGATAAAACTGCTATAGCATTAGCAAAAATTCAAGGTAGTAACAGTAAACTGTATTTGTAGGCATTGTTCACTGAATGTACTTGTAGGAAAGAAATCCAAGTTGTTAGAGTAGCCTGAGCCAAGGAGTGCATTAATCACAATTTTGTCAAATATTTATATCTTTAAATACTTTTATTAATTAATGTACATTAATGTAATCTGTACAAGAGGGTAGACTTAAATGAAAAATATATTTAAATGTTATAGATTTCTCTTAAAGATATATTTAAAGGTTTTGTGATGATACAGTAGGGATAGGAAAATAACCAGGAAAGAAAAAGCTAATTTATGACAGTTATCTTAATATAAAATAAATTTGTAATAAGAAACATATTTTCTCTGAGTAACTCAGAGAAAAGTACATTTGATTTTATTTCTGGCTTCCCCTAGGGCTCAGTGGGTAAAGAATCCACCTGTAATGCAGGAGACACAGGAAATGTTGGTTCAGTCTCTGGGTTGAGAAGATCTCCTGGAGAAGGGAATGGCTACCCATTACAGTATTGCCTGGAGAATTCCATGGACAGAGGAGCATAACAGGCTACAATCCATGGGGTCACAAAGAGTCAGACACGACTGAGTGACTAACACTTTCAATTTTCATTATAATGTTAGCAAATTCAATTTTTATGTAAATGTTTTCATTACCCATAATCCATCAAATCACTTGCTCACATAAATACAAGCTGATCCCTTCTGAGCCATTGAAAATGATTCAAGACATAATCATGCTTTTAATGTAGCTAATGACCATTCTGGTATTGTTGTTGTTGAGTCACTAGGTTGTGTCTGACTCTTGGCAACCACATGGATTGCAGCAACCCCAGGCTTCCTTGTCCTTCAGTATCTCCCAGAGTTTGTGCAAACTCATGTCCATTGAGTCAATGATGCCAACCAACCATCTTATCCTCTGTTGCCCTCTTCCCCTCCTGCCCTCAGTCTTTCCCAGCATCAGAGTCATTTCCAATGAGTCAACTCTTCACATCAGGTGACTAAAGTATTGGAGCTTCCACATCAGTCCTTCCAATGAATATTCAGGGTTTATTTCTTTAGGATTAACTGGTTCAATATCACTGCTGTCCATGGGACTGTCAAAGGGCATTTTCCAGCACCACAATTTGAAAGCATCAATTCTTCCATCCTCAACCATTTTATGGTCCAATACTTACATCTGTACATGACTATTGGAAAAACCATAAGTTTGACTTGACAGACCTCTATTAGCAAAGCGACATCTCTGATTGTAGGTGTGTCAGTGCTTTACTTCCAAGGAGCAAGCATCTTTTAATTTCGTGGTGGCAGTCACTGTCCTCAGTGATTTTGAGCCCAAGAAAATAAAATCTGATTGTTTCCCCATCAATTTGCCATGAAGTGATGGAACTGGATAACATAATCTTTGTTTTTTTGAATGTTGACCTTTAAGTCAACTTTTACAATCTCCTCTTTCACTTTCACCAAGAGGTTCTTTAGTTCCTCTTCATTTTCTGCCATTGATATCACTTGCATATCTGAGGTTATTGATATTTCTCCTAGCAATCTTGATTCCACCTTGTGATTCATCCAGCCAAGCATTTCACATAATGTACTCTGCATATAAATCAGACTGATTATATTCTTCACAGCCAAAGATGGAGAAGCTCTATACAGTCAGCAAAAGCAAAACTGGGGGCTGACTGTGGTTCATATCATGAATTCCTTATTGCCAAATTCAGACTTAAATTAAAGAAAGTGGGGGAAACCACTAGACTATTCAGATATGACTTAAATCAAATCCCTTATGATTATATAGTGGAAGTGAGAAATAGATTTAAGGGACTAGATCTGATAGAGTGCCTAATGAACTATGGATGAAGGTTCGTGACATTGTACAGGAGACAGGGATCAAGACCATCCCCAAGCAAAAGAAATCCAAAAAGGCAAAATGGCTGTCTGAGGAGGCCTTACAAATAACTGTGAAAAGAAGAGAAGTGAAAAGCAAAGGAGAAAAGGAAAGATATAAGCATCTGAATGCAGAGTCCCAAAGAATATCAAGGAGAGATAAGAAAGCCTTCCTCAGGGATCAATGCAAAGAAATATAGGAAAACATTAGAATGGGTAAGACTAGAGATCTATTCAAGAAAATTAGAGATACCAAGGGAACATTTCATGCAAAGATGGGCTCAATAAAGTACAGAAATAGTCCATTATTAGACCTAATATAAGCAGAATATATTAAAAAGAGGTGGCAAGAATACACAGAGGAACTGTATAAAAAAGATCTTCATGACCCAGATAATCATGTTGGCGTGATCACTCACCTAGAGCACAATATCCTGCAATGTGAAGTCAAGTAGGCCTTAGAAACATCACGATGAACAAAGAAAAATTCCAGTTGAGTTATTTCAAATCCTGAAGGATGATGCTGTGGAAGTGCTGCACTCAATATGTCAGCAAAATTGGAAAATTCAGCAGTGGCCACAGGACTGGAAAAGGTCAGTTTTCATTCCAATCCCAAAGAAAGGCAATGCCAAAGAATGCTCAAACTACTCCATAATTGCACTCATCTCACATACTAGTAAAGTAATGCTCAAAATTATCCAAGCCAGGCTTCAGCAATACGTGAACTGTGAAATTTCAGATGTTCAAGCTGCTTTTAGAAAAGGCAGAGGAACCAGAGATCAAATTGCCAACATCCGCTGGGTCATGGAAAAAGCAAGAGAGTTCCAGAAAAACATCTACTTCTGCTTTATTGACTATGCCAAAGCCTTTGACTGTGTGGATCACAATAAACTGTGGAAAATTCTGAAAGAGATGGGAATACCAGACCACCTGACCTGCCTCTTGAGAAACCTAGATGCAGGTCAGGGAGCAACCGTTAGAACTGGACATAGAACAATAGACTGGTTCCAAATAGGAAAAGGAGTATATCAAGGCTGTGTCAAGGCTGTGTCAAGGCTGTGTATTGTCACACTGCTATTTAACTTATATGCAGAATACATCATGAGAAATGTTGGGCTGGAAGAACCACAAGCTGGAATCAAGATTGCTGGGAGAAATATCAGTAACCTCAGATATGCAGATGACACCACCCTTATGGCAGAAAATGAAGAAGAACTAAAGAGCCTCTTGATGAAAGTGAAAGAGGAGAGCGAAAAAGTTGGCTTAAAGCTCAAATTCAGAAAACTAAGATCATGGAATCCGGTCCCACCACTTCATGCAAAATAGATGGGGAAGCAGTGGAAACAGTGGCTGGCTTTATTTTTCTGGGCTCCAAAACTACTGCAGATGGTGATACAGCCGTGAAATGAATAGATGCTTAATCCTTGGAAGGAAAGTTATGACCAACCTAGAGAGCATATTAAAAAGCAGAGACATTACTTTATCAGCAAAGGACCCCCTAGTAAAAACTATGTTTTTTCCAGTAGTCATGTATGGATGTGAGAGTTGGTTTATAAAGAAAGCTGAGCATTGAAGAATTGATGCTTTTGAACTGTGGTGTTGGAGAAAACTATTGAGAGTCCTTCGGACTGCATGGAGATCCAACCAGTCCATCCTAAAGGAGATCAATCCTGGGTGTTCATTGGAAGGACTGATGTTGAAGTGGAGGCTCCAATACTTTGGCCACCTGGGACAAAGTGCTGACTCATTTGAAAAGACCCTGATGCTGGGAAAGATTGAGGGCAGGAGAAGGGGATGATGGAGGATGAGATGGTTGGATGGCATCACTGACTCAATAGACATGAGTTTGGCTGAACTCCGTCAGTTGGTGATGGACAGGGATCCCTGGCGTGCTGTGGTTCACTGGGTCACAAAGAGTCGGACATGACTGAGTACTGAACTGAACTGAACTGAACTCTGCATATTAGTTAAACAAGCAGAATGACAATGTACCTCACTGTACTTCTTTCCCAGTTTTGAACCAATTTATTCTTCCATGTCTGATTCTAACAGTTGCATCTTGCCTTTCGTACATGTTTCTCAGGAGACAGGTAAGGTGGTCTGGTATTCCAATCTTTTTAAGAATTTACAAAAATTTGTTGTGATCTACACAGTTAAACACTTTAGCATGGTCAATTAAGCAGACAAAACCTTGTGTGCAACAGGGCCCAGGGGAAAGGGACAATGACCCCACAAAAATCTGAGCCAGACTTTAGAGAAGATGCACACTTCATAAATTCAAAGAGATGGCATAAACAATAAGAATATATATTTTTTGTAATCCAAAGAGGGATTTTGAAAATAATGAAAATAATGAAAACTGGATGTTAAACCCATCAGCTCAGAAAAGCAAAAACATAAATGTATTTCTCATGTTGTTTTATATTTTAAAACATGGATCAATTTCCCCTCCAATAAAAATAACCACTGTTTTAGGTTAAAAAGAGAAAATGAAGACAATTCTACAATGATTACTACTAGAGAAGATTAACTTTGAGTTTCTGTCCGAAATGCAATCTATTGACTTGTGATTGTACAGTTTACAGAGAAACTGGGAAATCAGATTTTTTTTTTTCCTTTTCAAAGCCAGATGCCTGAAGTAGAAAGTATTAATAAGTATACAAATCTAATTCTAAAATCTCTTCTCTGAAAGTGCAAAATGTCTACCTTCGTCACCAATCTTGAAGAGTGTCTTCAACAATGTCCCTTCTATGTTTTATCTCTCTGAGCTCTTTTCAGTATAGTCCTTTCAGGCTTTCTGGGACTCTTCCAGAGAGTGGTGTAGGTACATGAAACTTACAGGTCACATTTCCATCATTAGGAATGCTTGTTTAATAGTCAAGATTTGATACTCCCAAAATAATTCTTGTCGATTTAGAGACTGATGATCTTATTTCAAGCAAAAATTTTGAGCATTTACAAACAGAAATGGAAAGAAGGAAGGAAGGAGGGATAGAAGTAAGGATAATAAAAATAAACTGCATCTTAGATTAATATAAAGTATATAGAAAAATAAAGGGCATGTTTGCTAAAGAGTTTCTATGCTATATTGTGGGCACAAATAACTTTAATGATCAAAGGAATTCAGTTTTGTTTTTCTCCTCAGTTCTATAAAGTGTGTATAATTTATTTTAAAAAGAAATCAGAGTACATACCTATTAGAATGGCAAAAATCCAAAACAATGTTAATACCAAATGCTGATGAAGATGTGAAGCAAAATGAACTCTCATTCTTTGCCAGTGGGAGTATAAAATGGAACAGCCACTTTGAAAGATGATTTGGAAGTTTCTTATACAAGTAAATATTCTCTTACTATACAATCTAGCAACTGTGCTATTTGGTATTTTCCCCCAAAAGCTGAAAACTTATATCCATACAAAAATTCTGTACATGTATTATTATATAACTCTCAGAGACTACTCAAACTCATGTTCATCACGTTGGTGATGCCATCCAACCATCTCATCCTCTGTCGTCCCCTTCTCCTCCCCCCTTCACTCTTTCCCAGCATCAGGGTCTTTTACAATGAGTCAATTGTTTGCATCAGGTGACCAAAATACTGGCATTTCAGCTTCAGCATCAATCCTTCCAATGAATGTTCAGAACTGATTTCCTTTAGGATGGACTGGTTGGACCTCCTTGCTGTGCAAGGGACTCTTAAGAGTCTTCTCCAACACTACAGTTCAAAAGCATCAATTCTTCAGCACTCAGCTTTCTTTATAGTCCAACTCTCACATCCATATATGACCACTGCAAAAACCATAGCCTTTACTAGACGGACTTTTGTTGGCAAAGTAATGTCTCTGCTTTTTAATATGCTGTCTAGGTTGGTCATAGCTTTTCTTGTAAGGAGCAAGCGTCTTTTAATTTCATGGCTGCAGTCACCATCTGCAGTGATTTTGAAGCCCCAAAAATAAACTCTGTCACTTTTTCCATTGTTTCCCCATCTATTTGCCTGAAGTGATGGGACTGGATGCCATGATCTTTTCTGAATGTTGACTTTTAAGCCAACTTTTTCACCCTCCTCTTTCAATTTCATCAAAAAGCTCTTTAGTTCTTCTTCGCTTTCTGCCATAAGGGACATTTTTTGTCTAATCCAAGGTCAGAATATTTCTACTCCATTATTTAAAGCTTTTAATAAGTCTTATGGGACTACTTTTATGATTTTAATTATATCATTGTACAAAAAGTTTTTCAGAAACACATTCAAGTAATATTCTATAAATTTGTTTATTCTGTAAACGGATATATTGCTGAAAATCATAATTGCCAATTTATTCTATTCTTCTTGCATTTAATCATTAGAAGTTAAAATGTAGTCTGTAAAGTATAAGAATGTCTAGACTGTTAAAGACATCAGTACAAAGTGTTTACCAACTATAATTACTGTGACTGTACTTATAATTTTAGTTACAATTCTTTTTCTTTCCTTTCTTAAATAGACTATAATTATTCTTGTCAAGTCTGTGTGATTATATTCTTGAAAATGTTAGTTTGCCTATGGACCAAGCTATATTTTTAACACTCATTTGAAATACAGATATAGAACATTGACTACATAAAAACAATATCCTCTAAATTGTTCTCCTCATTTAGTTCTTTAATAATTTCATTTTTTAAATATTATTCTTAAGCAGAATAACCATTTATTGTTCGCTCATCACTATCATGCTATTAAGCTAACAAAAGAGGTTAAATTGGCCATGAAATTGTATAAAAAATCAACAGGATGTGTCAATGACCATACCACTTTGAATATTTCTCTATCCAATCTATTGTTTAGCTATGGATTTTTAGATTATTGGATAAAGCCTAATCAATAATTTTGATAATGTAAAAATAAATCAGCTTACTATTTCTATTTAATATCTTCTTAATATTTTTCTTTGCAAACCTTAATTTTAGAAATTGCCTAAAGCTTCCTGTTTATCTTTAGCACATAGTTTTGACAACTTGAAAAAAATTAGATTTTTTATAAATTTGGTAGAAAGATTTATATACATGTGTACTAGATATATATTTATCTATATTTATATATGTGTGTGTAATAGATATATATTTACATATATGTGTACTAAAAATATTTTTCTCTAATGCAACAACAAAAAGATGATTGTTATTCATTCTTAAATTATAATAGCAACAAACAATATGGATGTCACTGTTATATAGACAGAAAGACTTGGTATCAAAAATAAAAATAAAATTTATTGTTTGTATTCATAGATATTTCAAATTTAAAGGTTGTTAGAATTCATGTCATTACTTAAACTCTTTGAAAATCTATAGTATACTAGAAAATAATTTATTTTTAACTTTGGTATGAACTATAACTTTATTGTAAGGAAAGAAAATCCAAATATCTTTGTGAAATTATCTTTAGAGTGACCTAAGTGGAGGCGGCGGTGGTGGCAGCACCTGGCATACTTAAGCGCAGGCAGCGGTGGCGGCGCCCAGCTCACTTAAGCGTGGCCAAGAGCTACCCCAAGTCGAGGTCAGGGGCAGCGGCCTAGAGTGCCAGGCTGCGACGGTGCAGGAACAGCTGAGAGGAGCTACCTCACATCCAAGGCCAAGGGCAATGGCCAAGAGGAGATACCCCGTGTCCGAAGCCAGGGGTGGCAGGCAGGAGGAACAACCCCACGCCAGGAGTGGTGGCTATGAGAGTGCAGGAGGGCCTAGAGGAGCCATCCCACGTTGAAGGTCAGGAAGGGTGGCGGAAGGAGATACCCTTCATCCAAGGTAAGGAACAGTGGCTGTGCTTTGCTGGAGCAGCCGTGAAGATATACCCCACGCCCAAGGTAAGAGAAACCAAGTAAGATGGTAGGTGTTGCAAGAGGGCATCAGAGGGCAGACTCACTGAAACCATAATCACAGAAAACTAGTCAATCTAATCACACTAGGACCACAGACTTGTCTAACTCAATGAAACTAAGCCATGCCTGCGGGGCCACCCAAGACGGGTGGGTCATGGTGGAGAGGTCTGGCAGAATGTTGTCCACTGGAGAAGGGAATGGCAAGCCACTTCAGTATTCTTGCCTTGAGAACCCCATTAACAGTATGAAAAGGCAAAATGATAGGATACTGAAAGAGGTACTCCCCAGGTCAATAGGTGTCCAATATGCTACTGGAGATCAGTGGAGAAATAACTCCAGGAAGAATGAAGGGATGGAGCCAAAGCAAAAACAATACCCAGCTGTGGGTGTGACTGGTGATAGAAGCAAGGTCCAATGCTGTAAAGAGCAATATTGCATAGGAACCTGGAAGGTTAGGTCCATGAATCAAGGCAAATTGCAAGAGGTCAAACGAGATGGCAAGAGTGAACGTCGATATTCTAGGAATCAGTGAACTAAAATGGACTTGAATGGGTGAATTTAACTCAGATGACCATTATATCTACTACTGCAGGAAAGAATTCCTTAGAAAAAATGGAGTAGCCATCATTGTCAACAGAAGAGTCTGAAATGCAGTACTTGGATGCAATCTCAAAAACGACAGAATGATCTCTGTTCGTCTCCAAGGCAAACCATTCAATATCACAGTAATCCAAGTCTATGCCCCAACCAGTAATGCTGAAGAAGCAGAAGTTGAACGGTTCTATGAAGACCTACAAGACCTTTTAGAACTAACACCCAAAAAAGATGTCCTTTTCTTTATAGGGGACTGGAATGCAAAAGTAGGAAGTCAAGAAACACCTGGAGTAACAGGCAAATTTGGCCTCAGAATGTGGAATAAAGCACGGCAAAGACTAATAGAGTTTTGCCAAGAAAATGCACTGGTCATAGCAAACACCCTCTTCCAACAACACAAGAGAAGACTCTACTCATGGACATCACCAGATGTTCAACACTGAAATCAGATTGATTATATTCTCTGCAGCCAAATATGGAGAAGCTCTATACAGTCAACAAAAACAAGACCAGGAGCTGACTGTGGCTCAGATCATGAATTCCTTATTACCAAATTCAAACTGAAATTGAAGAAAGCAGGGAAAACCGTTAGACCATTCAGGTATGACCTAAATCAAATCCATTATGATTATACAGTGGAAGTGAGAAATAGATTTCAGTGCCTAGATCTGGTAGATAGAGTGCCTGTTGAACTATGGACTGAGGTTCGTGACATTGTACAGGAGACAGGGATCAAGACCATCCCCATGGAAAAGAAATGCAAAAAAGCAAAATGTCTGTCTGAGGGAGCCTTACAAATAGCTGTGAAAAGAAGAGAGGTGAAAAGCAAAGGAGAAAAGGAAAGATATAAGCATCTGAATGCAGAGTTCCAAAGAATAGCAAGAAGAGATACAAAAGCCTTCTTCAGTGATCAATGCAAAGAAATAGAGAAATAGAACAGAATGGGAAACACTAGAGACCTCTTGAAGAAAATTAGAGATACCAAGGGAACATCTCATGCAAAGATGGGCTCGATAAAGGACAGAAATGGTATGGACCTAACAGAAGCAGAAGATATTAAGAAGAGATGGCAAGAATACACAGAACGGGACAAAAAAGATCTTCACGACCCGGATAATCACGATGGTGTGATCTCTAATCTAGAGCCAGACATCCTGGAATGTGAAGTCAAGTGGGCCTTAGAAAGCATCACTATGAACAAAGCTAGTGGAGGTGATGGAATTCCAGTTGAGCTATTTCAAATCCTGAAAGATGATGCTGTGAAAGTGCTGCACTCAATATGCCAACAAATTTGAAAACTCAGCAGTGGCCACAGGACTGGAAAAGGTCAGTTTTCATTCCAATCCCAAAGAAAGGCAATGCCAAAGAATGCTCAAACTACCACACAATTGCACTCATCTCACATGCTAGTAAAGTAATGCTCAAAATTCTGCAAGCCAGGCTTCAAGAATATGTGAACCATGAACTTCCTGATGTTCAAGGTGGTTTTAGAAAAGGCAGAGGAACCAGAGATCAAATTGCCAACATCTGCTGGATCATGGAAAAAGTAAGAGAGTTCCAGAAAAACATCTATTTCTGCTTTACTGACTATGTCAAAGCCTTTGACTGTGTGGATCACAATAAACTGGGGAAAATTCTGAAAGAGATGGGAATACCAGACCACCTGACCTGCCTCTTGAGAAATCTGTATGCAGGTCATGAAGCAACAGTTAGAACTGGACATGGAACAACAGACTGGTTCCAAATAGGAAAAGGAGTGCGTCAAGGCTGAATATTGTCACCCTGCTTATTTAACTTCTATGCAGAGTACATCATGAGAAACGCTGGACTGGAAGAAACACAAGCTGGAATCAAAATCACCGGGAGAAATATCAATAACCTCAGATATGCAGATTTCACCACCCTTATGGCAGAAAGTGAAGAGGAACTAAAAAGCCTCTTGATGAAAGTAAAAGAGGAGAGTGAATAACTTGGCTTAAAGCTCAACATTCAGAAAACGAAGATCATGGCATTTGGTCCCATCACTTCATGGGAAATAGATGGGGAAACAGTGGAAACAGTGTCAGACTTTTTTTTTTTTGGGCTCCAAAATCACTGCAGATTGTGACTGCAACTATGAAATTAAAAGACACTTACTCCTTGGAAGAAAAGTTATGACCAACCTAGATAGCACATTCAAAAGCAGAGAAATTACTTTGCCTACCAACGTCTGTCTAGTCAAGGATATGGTTTTTCCAGTGATCATGTATGGATGTGAGAGTTGGACTGTGAAGAAGGCTGAGAGCTGAAGAATTGATGCTTTTGAACTGTGGTGTTGAAGACTCTTGAGACTCCCTTGGACTGCAAGGAGATCCAACCAGTCTATTCTAGTGGAGATCAGCCCTGGGATTTCTTTAGAAGGAATGATGCTAAAGCTGAAACTCCAGTACTTTGGCAAACTCATTCGAAGAGTTAACTCACTGGAAAATACTTTGATGCTTGGAGGGATTGGAGGCAGGAGAAGAAGGGGACGACAGGGGATGAGATGGCTGGATGGCATCACTGACTCGATGGACGCGAGTCTGAGTGAACTCCAGGAGTTGGTGATGGACAGGGAGGCCTGGCGTGCTGTGGTTCATGGGGTCGCAAAGAGTCGGACACGACTGAGTGACTGAACTGACCTGAACTTGTGCGCTTTGAATGTGTTTAATATTTATAGCAGTAACCTATTTACAGTGTTGATGCCCTTTTTAACAAAAAATAGAATGCAGATTTAATGTATGTTGTACAAATGCACATACTGAAAAAATTTATATTACTTTTGTTAAAAACAATGACACACAATAAATTGTCCTTGTTTATTAGGAAAAAAGCATTCTTAGCATATCATTTAAAAGTTCATGTCAACACTAAAGTCTATGTAAATAACAGTTATGACATGAACCTTGTATATATTTAGTCAACAATGGTAAATAGTTATTTGAATATATGGTCAATATATTTTTTAATGAAGTATCCTCTTCCCATGCTCTTTCCAAACATTAAGAAATGATATGATAATTTATAAAACATTTAAGTATAGCTTATCAAATTTGGTTTCATTCTTTCTTTTTGTGAATAGGTAATGAATCACAATATCACAGTACTTTAAGTTTTTATTTTTGTTTTTCTTTTTTTCTCTTTTTTTATGACAAATGTTGACTATATGAAAAAGTAACAGAATCACACAATAAGCATCTAGATCTTTTACCAAAATTAACCACTTGTTAATCATGTTCCACATTTAATATCTTTTTTGAAATCCATCTACTTATCTACCTGCCTTATTACCTGCCTACCTATCTATCTACACTGTTTAAAAGTAAATTTCAATTAAAATAAATAAATTTATATTAAAAAAATAAATCTCATTTCTAGTATAGTGGCATTTGGCAGACACAATGAACTTTCATCAGTGTATGCTTAATAAAATATTTCTTAAGATCTGGTCAGCTGATTTTTTTTTTTTTACAGGCATGAAAAACACATGGAAAAATTATAACCTTTTCAACAAACCATTGCATATCCATATGGAAAAAATAAAAACATAAAATTTGATCCAATCACACACTTACGAAAATTAATGAAGTATAAAACATAAATGTTTGTGGGCCCAAATATAAAATCTAAAGCTATAAAACTTCTAGAATATATCAGAACAATATCTACATGTCTATAGGGCAGGTAGTTTGCTTAAATAGAAAACCAAAGCCATGACCAATAAAACCAAAGCCAGGACAAATTTATACATTAGACTTCATTGAAATTTAAAACTTCTGATCTTCAAAAACTCTTAATTAAATCAAAACATAAGCCTTAGATTACAATAAGACATTTGCAAATTTTATTTCTGATAAAGTAGTTTTGTCTTGATAATACAAAGAACTTCATAAACTCAGTAAGAGGAAAACAAACTATTGGATAAATAATGGATATTTGAATAGATACTTCATTAAATAAGATATATGGGTGGAAATAAATATCCTCAGCATCCTTATTTATTTGGAAAGAGCAAATTAAGTCCACTGGAGTGGGTTGCCATTCCCTTCTCCAGGAGATCTTCCCGACCCAAAGATTGAACTCTGGTCTCCCGCATTGTAGGCAGACGCTTTACCGTCTGAGCCACCAGGGAAGTCCCACAATGGGATAGTACCACACAAATATAGGAATGACCAAAATTAAGAAAACTGACCATATCAAATGTTAACTAAAATACAGAGGACTGCAAAGTTTACAGTCACTGAGATTGTAATATGATTCAGTTATGACAGTTCCTCAAATAAATAAACATACTTACAATATGACCCAGATATTTCATTCCAAAGAATTTAACCAAAAGAATAACCATCAGTGGCAATATGAATCAATTAAACTGTAAAATGGTGCAAATGCTATGGAAAACAACATGGAGGTTTCTCAAAACATAAAACTAGAACTGCCATATAATCCATTATTCTGGGTGTATATCCAAAAGAATAGAAGGTTTTATCTCTAAGAGCTTTTTGCACATCCATATTTATTGTGGCACTATTCACAGCAGCCAAGAGGTAGAAACAACCCAAATGTCTATCTGGGGATGACTGTAAAACAAAGATTGTATATATATCCAATGGAGTGTTATTCAACCTTATAAGAGGAAATTTTGTCACAGATACAACATGGATGAACCTTGAAGTAATTACATCAAGTGAAATAAACCAGTCACTAAAGACAAATACAAGTCTGCTTAAATGAAGCATCTAACGTGGATTCAAATAAATAGACAGTAAAATGGTGATTCCAGGGGGTGTGGGGGAAGGAGAAAAGCAGAGTTTTTGTTTAATAAGTATGAGTAGCACTACTGAATGATACACTGTAAAATGATTAAGGTCGTAAGCTTTATATTATGATTTTACCACAATTTTTACAAAGGCAGAGCACTACCAGCACTCCAGCAGTTTTCTTATACCTATCCTGGTCAACATCTTACATCTAAGATGAATATATTTTTATCTTATTTCTTACACTGTGATTTGTGAAGTTATTTTTTTCCTTTTTATAATGGGACTGTACATGATGCACTTTGAGTATAAATATAATCATACAGTATTTTTTAACATAAACATTTTAGGTCATCGTTTTGTGAACTGTTCTTGAAAGTGCATGGCAGTGCTTTCATTGTCTTTGGCATACAGCAACACTATTCAGTAGGACTTTTTCCAGTAATAAACATTTTCTGTGTGAGCACTGTCCAGTGTGGTAGCTACTAGATGCTTGTGGCTGTTGAATGCTTGAAGCATAGACACTATACAGGATAACTTAAGTTTTAATTTTATTTAGTTTTAATTACTTTAAATTTAAGTAGCTCCATATGATTAATGATTACTGTATTTGACAGTATATTTGTCAAATTCCATTTTAATCAATATGCCAAAATATGTAACTATTTTTGTAGATATGCTTTTAAAAATTTTATTGGGGTATAATTGATTTACAAAGTTGTGTTAGTTTCAGATGTATAACATAGTGAATCAGTTATACACACACACACACACACACACACATATATCCAGTCCTTTTTAGATTTTTTTCCCAAACAGGCCATTACAGAGTACTGAGTAGAGTTCCTTGTGTTATACAGTAGGTCCTTATTAGTTACCTGTTTTATACATAGTAGTGTGTATATGTCAGTTCCAATGTTTTAGATTGCTTCTGCTTTTAGCCAATATGAATAATGTAAATATGAATGTCAGTGTACATGTTTTACATGAACGTGTGCCTTTGTTTCTGTTACACGTTCTGAAATATATTTTTTTGCAGCTTCATGAGATTATGCTAGTTTCCAAAATGTTTTAAAAATTTACACAGCCATCAGCAACGTCTATGCCCCAGTTGCTCCATGTCATTGTTAAAGTTTGTCTTTGACAAACATTGCCTATTTGTTTAATTTTAGTCATTCTTCTAGGTAATGCATATCATATTGTATATATTGTATAGTTAAAATGTTTTCTGTGTGGCACTTGGTTATACTGATAATGAAGTTATTGAGTTTCTCAAGTGTGAATGTTATACCATTTTAGCTTTACTCTTAAATTGACAATTACTGATTTTTCATTTCTTTTTAATAATTCTTTTAGTAGTTCTGTGTATTGTATGATTACCTAAATTATCTTTCTCAAGAATATTTTAAAGTTCATATTCTCATTATATTTTTATTACTAACTGAAGAATGTGTCATTTTCATTTTTTTTGTCATTTTCATTTGATTCTTTCTGAGGTCTTTACACCTTACTGTCATATTTGAAAATGAAATAATTACAAAGGTCCTTTAAATAATTTATACATTCTTCTCTGCTTTGGCTGAGGTCCTGGTTCTCTCTGTTATTATAAATGGCAAGAAAATGTAAATAATTGGGAACACAGCATGTATAATCTGTCAACCTTTTCAAGATCAAGAACACAGCCCAGAAGACCAATTTCTTTTCATCATTCTGTATGCCCGTTGGTGTCAATTCTTTGTTTTTCATCACAAATATATCTGAGTCATCACAAGACATTTTGATTTGAATATTTATTTTTTCATCTTGTATTTATTGGCAACTATTGAAAATAATTCAAAATAGGTCATAATTGGAAACCAGCTTCTAGTAACTTTATGTCTGATTTGGTAGCAAATAAATATCCACAGCAATAATGACATAGGAAAATCAGCAACAGTACATGTGATTGAAGATCAAAGGAAAGAGAATTTTCTGTTTAGTATAATAACCATTTTATAACTCTGTACATTAGCAAGTTAGGGATAATAAAGGCACTCATCATACAATGGTATTGTGAGAATTAAATGCATGATAAGTGCTTAAAACTGTGTCTGGTACACAGTAAAAAATAAATAAATAAATATATATATATAAATCTTTACTCTATTTTTTTGTTTTTGTTTTTTGGCCTTATGGCATGTAGGATCTTAGTTCCTGACCAGGGATTGAATCCATGCTCCCTGCAGTGGAAATGCAAAGTCTTAGCCACTGGGTCACCAGGGAATTCCATTTACCATAATTTTTTTAAAAAAATTACTAATCTTTATAACATTAGTACCAACAACATTAATATTGTGATGTTTATATTTGAAATTTTTTGTGGGATTTGATAGTTGTATTAGTCTGTTTGGGCAGCAATAACAAAATACCATAGACCAGGTAGCTTAAGAGAAATTTCTCACAGTTCTGAAGGCTGAAAATCTGAGATCAGGGTGCCAACAGCTCTCTTCCTACCTTACCAACGACTGTCCCTGGTCTTCCCTCACATGGCAGAGAAAAGCAGAGAGTGAGCAAACTCTCAGGTCTCTCTTCTGATAAAGGGCACTAATACCAGCATGAAAGCTCTACTCTCATGACCTCATTTAACCTAATCACCTCCCAAAGGCCCCATTTCCAACTTTCATTATCCTGGTGGTTTAGAACTTTAATATGAATTTGGAGGTGAGGCACACAATTCAGGCCATTGCAGTAGTTGATAAAATTTAGAATTTGACTGATGGAATGTGGGAATGAAAGAAACCTTCTAGTAAAAGAATAAAGTATGACGATAGAAACAAAGTAGTTTTTGTCCCAGAAAATGCTGCACAACAGTCTTACATTTCCCTTACAATTGATATTAAAAGCAATATTAGAAATACTTATAACCATAATAACAATACCAATTTGTATTTACCAAGTAACTACTAATTACATGTGACCAAGGGTACCTTAACATTTGCCTTCAGTTCAGTTCAGTCAGTCAGGCGTGTCCGACTCTTTGCGACCCCATGAACTGAAGCATGCCAGGCCTCCCTGTCCATCACCAACTCCTGGAGTTCACTCAACTCATGTCCATCAAGTCGGTAATGCCATCCAGCCATCTCATCCTCTGTCGTCCCCTTTTCCTCCTGCCCCCAATCCCTCCCAGCATCAGAGTCTTTTCCAATGAGTCAGCTCTTCGCATGAAGTGTCCAAAGTACTGGAGTTTCAGCCTTAGCATCGTTCCTTCCAAAGAACACCCAGGGCTGATCTCCTTTAGAATGGACTGGTTGGATCTCCTTGCAGTCCAAGGGAATCTCAAGAGTTGTCTCCAACACCACAGTTCAAAAGCATCAATTCTTCAGTGCTCAGCTTTCTTCACAGTCCAACTCTCCCATCCATACATGACATCTGGTCCCATCACTTCATGGGAAATGGAGAAACAGTGGAAACAGTGTCAGACCTTATTTTTGGGGGTTCGAAAATCACTGCAGATGGTGTCTCCAACCATGAAATTAAAAGATGCTTACTCCTTTCAAGAAAAGTTATGACCAACATAAATAACATATTCAAGAGCAGAGACATTACTTTGCCAACAAAGGTCCATCTAGTCAAGGCAATGGTTTTTCCAGTGGCCATGTATGGATGCGAGAGTTGGAATGTGAAGAAAGCTGAGCCAGGCTGTGACGGCGCAGGAATGGCCGAAAGGAGCTACACCACATCTGAGGTAAGGGGTGGAGGCCAGGAGGAGCTACCCCACGCCCGAAGCCAGGGGCAGCGGATGGGAGGTGCAACCCCACATCCAAGGAGTGGTGGCTGTGTGGGGGCAGGAGGGCCTAGAGGAGCTACTCCATGTTCAAGGTCAGGAGGGGCAGTGATGAGGAGATACCCCTCGTCCAAGATAAGGAGCATCGGCTGTGGTTTGCTGGAGCAGCCGTGAAGAGATATCCCACGCCCAAGGTAAGAGAAACCCAAGTAAGACTGTAGGTGTTGCAAGAGGGCATCAGAGGGCAGACTCACTGAAACCATAATCACAGAAAACTAGTCAATCTAATCACACTAGGACCACAGACTTGTCTAACTCAATGAAACTAAGCCATGCCCTGTGGGGCCACCCAAGATGGGTGGGTCATGGTGGAGAGGTCTGGCAGAATGTGGTCCACTGCAGAAGGGAATGGCAAACCACTTCAGTATTCTTGCCTTGAGAACCCCATGAACAGTATGAAAAGGCAAAATGATAGGATACTGAAAGAGGAACTCCCCAGGTCAATAGGTGCCCAATATGCTACTGGAGATCAGTGGAGAAAAACTCCAGAAAGAATGAAGGGATGGAGCCAAAGCAAAAACAATACCCAGCTGTGGATGTGACTGGTGATAGAAGCAAGGTCCAATGCTGTAAAGAGCAATATTGCATAGGAACCTGGAATATTAGGTCCTTGAATCAAGGCAAATTGGAAGTGGTCAAACAAGAGATGGCAAGAGTGAACATCGACATTCTAGGAATCAGCAAACTAAAATGGACTTGAATGGGTGAATTTAACTCAGATGACCATTATATTTACTACTGTGGGCAGGAATCCCTCAGAAGAAATGGAGTAGCCATCATGGTCAACAAAAGAGTCCGAAATGCAGTACTTGGATACAATCTCAAAAATGACAGAATGATCTCTGATCATTTCCAAGGCAAACCATTCAATATCACAGTAATCCAAGTCTATGCCCCAACCAGTAATGCTGAAGAAGCTGAAGCTGAATGGTTCTATGAAGTCCTACAAGACCTTTTAGAACTAAAACCAAAAAGAGATGTCCTTTTCATTATAGGAGACTGCAATGCAAATGTAAAAAAGTATAATCTTTAGGGATGTGACTTAAGTCATATCTCAATTGTCTAGTGGTTTTCCATACTTTCTTCAATTTAAGTCTGAATTTGGCAATAAGGAGTTCATGATCTGAGCCACAGTCAGCTCCTGGTTTTTACTGACTGTATAGAGCTTCTCCATCTTTGGCTGCAAAGAATATAATCAGTCTGATTTCAGTGTTGACCATCTGGTGATGTCCATGTGTAGAGTCTTCTCTTGTGTTGTTGGAAGAGGGTGTTTGCTATGACCAGTGCATTCTCTTAGCAAAACTCTAATAGCCTTTGCCCTGCTTCATTCTGTACTCCAATGACAAGTTTTCCTGTTACTCCAGGTGTTTCTTGAATTCCTACTTTTGCATTCCAGTCCCCTATAATGAAAAGGACATCTTTTGGGGAGTGTTAGTTCTAGAAGGTCTTCAAGGTCTTCATAGAACACTCCAAATCCAGCTTCTTCATCATTGCTCATTGGGGCATAGACTTGGATTACCATGACATTGAACGGTTTGCCTTGGAAATGAATAAAGATCATTCTGTCATTTATCAGATTGAATCCAAGTACTGCATTTTGTACTCTTTTGTTGAGTATGATGACTATTTCATTTCTTTTAAGGGATTCTACATCTATTCTAGTATATATAATAGTCATCTGAGTTAATTTCACCCATTCCAGTCCATTTTAGTTTTCTGATTCCCAACATGTCAACGTTCACTCTTGCCATCTCCTATCTGACCACTTCTGTTTGCTTTGATTCATGGACCTAACATCCAAGGTTCCTATGCAGTATTGCTCTTTACAGCATCTGACCTGGCTTACATCACCAGTCACCTCCACAACTGGGTGCTGCTTTTGCTTTGGCTCCATCTTTTCATTATTTCTGGAGTTGTTTCTCCACTGATCTCCAGTATTATATCAGGCACCTACCGACCTGGGGAGTTCATCTTTCAGTGTCCTATATTTTGCCTTTTCATACTGTTCATGGGGTTCTCAAGGCAAGAATACTGAAGTGGTTTGCTGTTCCCTTCTCCAGTGGACCACACTTTGTCAGAACTCTCTACCATTACCCATTTGTCTTGGGTGGCCTCCATGACATGGCTCATAGTTTCATTGAGTTAAACAAGGCTGTGGTCCATGTGATTAGATTGGTTAGTTTTCTGTGATTGTGGTTTTCAGACTATGTGTTCTCTGATGGAGAAAGATAAGAGCACTATTTATGTCTGCATATTATTTCATTGTGAATATCAAGAATAAATTTCTGGCTCCTAGGTCTATGGCAGCCTATATTTGAGTGAGTAATCTATATCTCCAAGGCATCATTTATATTCAGTTCACCTATAGGTATTTCTTTGAGCCTCCTTTTTTTTGGGGGGTAGGGGGAAGAGACAAGAATACTGGAGCGGGTTGCCATTTCCTTCTCCAGGAGATCTTCCCGAACCAAGGATTGAACCCTGGTCTCCTGCATTGTAGACAGACGTTTTCCTGTCCGGGCCACCAGGTAATTCCCTAGTGGTCCCTAGTCTTCTGGGTTCAATCCCTGGGTCAGAAAGATCCCCTGGAGAAAGTAATGGCAACCCACTCCAGTACTCTTGCCTGGAAAATCCCATTGACAGAGGAGCCTGTTAGGCTACAGTCCATGGGGTCACAAAGAGTCGGACACGACTGAGCGACTTTTATAGGTATTTATCTTTGTTGTTGACTTAACCTGCAAAGGAACTTATCAATTCAGGAAAAAAGTGGAGGCTCAGACATTGTAAAGCTCCTGCTGAAATGTATAAAACTTCACTACCAGGAAAATAATTTGAACCAAAGCACTTAATTCCTTCTTGATCATTTGACCAAAAAAAAAAAAATTAAAGCTAGTGACATAATACATAATATATTTTTACATTACTGAGGTATATAATACACAGAAGAGGCAATGAAAATGCTAAATAAGGCATACATGTAGTGCATTCATTAAATATTCTATTAAAATATTTTGAAGATATTATATTTAACTCTAAGAATGCCATACATTTTGGTTTGTTTTGTAGTAAAAAGAAAAAAAATGTTAATTGAATTTAAATAATGTGTATAAAGTTGCATCACTTTTTTCTGTGTCTGGAAACCACTTCTCTTGAAAATAAACCTTTTTGATCATGGATGTGTAAGGCAAATTTTTCCTCACTCTTCTGTGTGAATCCCTTAATTGTGTAAAGAACATAAATGTATAGAATCCGTGTCTTCTCTTTAATAAACATGTATATGTTAGCAGAGCTGTGACCTTGCAAATTTAGAGTATTATCCTGCATTCCCTGTTTTCTTTTCAAGGCTTGCCTGGAAATACTTCTTTATTGTTAGAAGTGTGTGTGTGTGTGTTGTTATTATTGCTGTTGTTCAGTCACTAAGTCATTCCCAGTTCCTTGAGATCCCCAAGAACTAAAGTATGCCAGGTTTCCTGTCCTCCACTATTTCCCAGAGTTTGTTCTAACTCATGTCCATTGAGTCAGTGATGCCATCCAGCCATCGCATCCTCTGTCATCCCCTTCTCCTCTTGCCCTCAATCTTTCCCAACATCAAGGTCTTTTCCAAAAAGTTGGCTCTTTGCATCAAGTGGCCAAACTATTGGAACCTCAGCTTCAGCATCATTCTTTCCAATGAGTATTCAGGGTTAATTTGTATGTGGTGAATTTGTGTGTGTCTCTGTGTGATATTGTGTTATTTGTGTTATATATTTTTAAAGTGTTTCTTTATAGGAGTTCTGAAGCTGAAGCTGTTATAATAGGAGGGAAATATGGGCTTGGTATTTTTCTGACTGCCATATTGGAGAAAATATTATTAAATACTAAGTTGATATTTATAGCGTTGTCTGAATTAAATTGACTTTGTCTTATATATCAAGTTATTTAATACTGTGTATGTAAGTATTTGGGAAAAATATGCTTGCAATTAACAATTATGATACATAGGAATAAAATCATGGCCTTGGGAGTTGCTCTAAGAGGAATAAATACTTACATTAGTTAGTATTCTTGGACAAGTAAGTGTACAGATTTCCTTCCAGGACATAATGATAGGCCTAGACTCTGAGGTATTATGCTGCTAAAAAAATTCAATTTTATTTTTTTTTTACACATATACATTTATTTTTATTTTTAATTTAAATTTATTTATATTAATGGGAGGCTAAATACTTTACAATATTGTATTGGTTTTGCCACACATCAACATGAATCCACCATCAGCGTACATGTGTTCCCCATCCTGAACCCCCCTCCCACCTCCCTCCCTGTACCATCCCTCCAGGTCATCCCAGTGCACCAGCCCCAAGCATCCTGTATTGAACCTGGACTGGTGATTCATTTCTTATATGATATTATACATGTTTCCATGACATTCCCCCAAATCCTCCCACCCTCTCCCTCTCCCACAGAGTTCAAAAGGCTGTTCTATACATCTGTGTCTCTTTTGCTATCTCACATACAGGGTTATCATTACCATCTTTCTAAATTCCATATATATGCATTAGTATACTATATTGGTGTTTTTCTTTCTGGCTTACTTCACTCTGTATAATAGGCTCAAGTTTTTTCCACTTCATTAGAACTGAATCAAATGTATTTTTTTTAATGGCTAAGTAATACTCCATTGTGTATATATACCACAGAATTCTTCCAGCAAACCAAAGCCCAGGTTCAGACGGCTTGACACCTGAATTATACCAAAAATATAGAGAAGAGATAACACATATCCTATGCAAATTATTCCAGAAAATTGCAGAGGAAGGTCAACTTCCAAACTCATTCTATGAGGCCATCATCACCATAATACCAAAACTAGACAAAGATGCCACAAAAACAAAACAAAACAAACAAACAAAAAAACTGCAGGCCAATATCACTGATGAACATAGATGCAAAAATCCTTAACAAAATTCTAGCAATCAGAATCCAACAACACATTAAAAAGATCATACACCATGACCAAGTGGGCTTTATCCCAGGGATGCAAGGATTTTTCAATATCCACAAATCAATCAATGTAATTCACCACATTAACAAATTGAAAAATAAAAGCCATATGATTATCTCAATAGATGCAGAGAAAGCCTTTGACAAAATTCAACATCCATTTATGATAAAAGCTCTCCAGAAAGCAGGAATAGAAGGAACATACCTCAATATAATAAAAGCTATATATGACAAACCCACAGCAACCATTATCCTCAATGGTGAAAAATTGAAAACATTTCCCCTAAAGTGAGGAACAAGACAAGGGTGCCCACTTTCACCACTACTATTCAACATAGTTTTGGAAGTTTTGGCCACAGCAATCAGAGCAGAAAAAGAAATAAAAGGAATCCAAATTGGAAAAGAAGGAGTAAAACTCTCACTGTTTGCAGATGACATGATCCTCTACGTAGAAAACTCTAAAGACTCCACCAGAAAATTACTAGAGTGAATCAATGAATATAGTAAAGTTGCAGGATATACAATCAACACACAGAAATCCCTTGCATTCCTATACACTAATAATGAGAAAGTAGAAAGAGAAATTAAGAAAACAATTCCATTCACCATTGCAACGAAAATAATAAAATACTTAGGAATATATCTACCTAAAGAAACTAAAGACCTATACATAGAAAACTATAAACCAATGATGAAAGAAATCAAAGAGGTCACTAATAGATGGAGAAATATACCATGTTCATGGATCGGAAGAATCAATACAGTGAAAATGAGTATACTACTCAAAGCAATCTATCGATTCAATGCAAGACCTACCAAGCTATCAGCGGTATTTTTCACAGAGCTAGAACAAATAATTTCACAATTTGTATGGAAATACAAAAGACCTCGAATAGCCAAAGCAATCTTGAGAAAGAAGAATGGAACTAGAGGAATCAACCTGCCTGACTTCAGGCTCTACTACAAAGCCACAGTCATCAAGACAGTATTGTACTGGCACAAAGACAGAAACTTAGATCAATGGAACAAAATAGAAAGCCCAGAGATAACTCCATGCACCTATGGGCAACTTATCTTTGACAAAGGAGATAAGAATATACAATGGGGAAAAGACAATCTCTTTAACAAGTGGTGTTGAGAAAATTGGTCAATCACTTGTAAAAGAATGAAACTAGAACACTTTCTAACACCATACCCAAAAATAAACTCAAAATGGATTAAAGATCTAAACATAAGACCAGAAACTATAAAACTCTTAGAGGAGAACATAGGCAAAACACTCTCTGACATACATCACAGGAGGATCCTCTATGACCCACCTCCCAGAATATTGGAAATAAAAGCAAAAATAAACAAGTGGGACCTAATTAAACTTAAAAGCTTCTGCACAACAAAGGAAACTATAAGCAAGGTGAAAAGAAAGCCTTCAGAATGGGAGAAAATAATAGGAAATGAAGCAACTGACAAACAACTAATCTCAAAAATACACAAGCAACTCCTGCAGCTCAATTCTAGGAAAATAAACGACTCAATCAAAAAATGGGCCAAAGAGCTAAACAGACATTTCTCCAAAGAAGACATACAGATAGCTAACAAACACATGAAAAGATGTTCAACATCACTCATTATTAGAGAAATGCAAATCAAAACCACAATGAGGTACCATTTCATGCCAGTCAGAATGGCTGCGATCCAATAGTCTACAAGCAATACATGCTGGAGAGGGTGTGGAGAAAAGGGAACCCTCTTACACTGTTGGTGGGAATGCAACCTAGTACAGCCACTGTGGAGAACAATGTGGAGATTCCTTAAAAAACTGGACATAGAACTGCCTTATGACCCAGCAATCCCACTGCTGGGCATACACACTGAGGAAACCAGAATTGAAAGAGATACATGTACCCCAATATTCATCACATCACTGTTTATAATAGCCAGGACATGGAAGCAACCTAGATTTCCATCAGCAGATGAATGGATAAGAAAGCTAGGGATAAAAATTCCAATTTTAGAAAGCTGATATATTCACCTAAAATTGTGACCTGACCTATTACAGGCTCTAATACTCCAGAAATATTCTGAAGCCCTATTATGTTTCAAAACCACAAATTATAAATATAATTTTTAATTACTTTGTATTTTCTTTTTCTTAATAATAAGCTTTTAATAATTTTTGTTAACAATTAGAGACCAGCTGTGTCCAGAAGTAGGTATTAGAAAGGTTCTGGGATTAATGACAGAGGAGCAAATACTCAGGCAATTAACAGGCTACAGTGGACTTGTTCTGGAATATACCTGAGCTAGTAAACTGGAGAATATGTGTTATTGCATATGAGTGTGATCATACAGAAGGATCATCTTCTGAAATCATTGAGGTTAAAATATGATAAATAAAATTTTATAATATTTTTAATGTAGGCAGATAGGCTGGGAATACACGATTGGTTAATGTGCTTAAAGAATTTTTATGTATTTCTCTGCCTCTAGAGATCTAAATTAGATTTGGAAGTCATCATAGGTATGTGCGAGAGGAGCTACCCCACGTCCAATCCTGAAAGATGATGCTGTGAAAGTGATGCACTCAATATGCCAGCACATTTGGAAAACTCAGCAGTGGCCATAGGGCTGGAAAATGTCAGTTTTCATTCCAATCCCAAAGAAAGGCAATGCCAAAGATGCTCAAAGTACCACACAATTGCACGCATCTTACACGATAGTGAAGTAATGCTCAAAATTCTCCAAGCCAGGCTTCAGCAATACATGAACCGTGAACTTCCAGATGTTCAAGCTGGATTTAGAAAAGGCAGAGGAACCAGAGGTCAAATTGCCAACATCCGCGGGATCATGGAAAAGGCAAGAGAGTTCCAGAAAAACATCTATTTCTGCTTTATTGACTATGCCAAAACTTTTGACTGTGTGGATCACAATAAACTGTGGAAAATTCTTCAAGAGATGGGAATCCCAAACCACCTGACCTGTCTCTTGAGAAACCTATATGCAAGTCAGGAAGCAACAGTTAAAACTAGACATGGAATGACAGACTGGTTCCAAATAGGAAAAGGAGTACTTCATTGCTGTATATTGTCACACTGCTTATTTAACTTCTATGCAGAGTACATCATGAGAAACTCTCGTCTGGAAGAAGCACAAGCTGGAATCAAGATTTCTGGGAGAAATATCATGACCCCAGATATGCAGATGACACCACCCTTATGGCAGAAAGAAAGTGAAGAGGAACTCAAAAGCCACTTCATGAAACTGAAAGAGGAGAGTGAAAAGTTGGCTTAAAACTCAACATTATGAAAACAAAGATCATGGCATCTGGTCCCATCACTTAATGGGAAATAGATGGGGAAACAGTGGAAACAGTGTCAGACTTTATATTTTTGGGTTCCAAAATCACTGCAGATGGTGATTGCAGCCATGAAATTAAAAGACGCTTACTCCTTGGAAGGAGGGTTATGACCAACCTAGATAGCATATTGAAAAGCACAGACATTACTTTGCCAGAAAAGGTCCGTCTAGTCAAGGCAATAGCTTTTCCAGTGATTATGTATGGATGTGAGAGTTGGACTGTGAAAAAAGCTGAGTGCTGAAGAATTAATGCTTTTGAACTGTGGTGTTGGAGAAGACTTTTGAGAGTCCCTTGGACTGCAAGGAGATCCAAGCAGTCCATCCTAAAGGAGATCAGTCCTGGGTGTTCATTGGAAGGACTGATGCTGAAGCTGAAACTCCAATACTTTGGCTACCTCATTCAAAGAGTTGACTCATTGGAAAAAACCCTCATGCTTGGAGCGATTGGGACAGGAGAAGAAGGGGACGACAGAGGATGAGATGGCTGGATGGCATCACTGACTCAATGGACGCGAGTCTGAATGAACTTCAGGAGTTGGTGATGGACAGGGAGGCCTGGCGTGCTGCAATTCATGGGGTTGCAAAGAGTCGAACATGACTCAGTGACTGAACTGGACTGATGGATATGTGCAATTTCAGAGTGCCCTTTTAAGATTTTAGTTATTGTCAGAAGGCGTATATTCTCAGGGTCACCTCAGACTCTAGGATGTTCTGCCCTTCGATTCTGTTCAAATCATGCTAATATAACTTTGATTTTAAAAGTTCTGCTTTTAATTTTCAATAATATCAACATCAAAATTTCAACAAAGACTTCTCTTCCTTTTGTCCCTTTATATATCTTGCTTCAGATGATAACTAAAATTCCCAATTCTTAAACCCATTTTGCCATAGAACTTCCTGTTATGCTGCTTACTACCAAGAAACCTAGGAAAACACTAAAGGGGGGAAAAAAAGCAAAGAAATCTAAGATTTTGCTTTATAATCCTGTGATTGTGGAATTATTTTTAAAACAAGCATGTTGTAAATATATAAATTAATTTTCAGTAGTGGATGCTATTTCTAATTATTCTGGCCCAGGGATCAAACCCACATCTAAGTCTCCTGCACTGGCAGGCAGATTCCTTTAACACTAGCACCACCTGGGAAGCCAGTTTTCAACAGTCGATATATCTAAATGTTAAGACTAGATTATGTTATTTTTTGTTTATTTATGTTTTCCAAATTTTCTAAAATGAAACTATAGAATATTGCCTTATGAAAATGAATTAGTAACATACATTACTAATAAATTATTTATGGAATCAAATAGGGTCTACATAAGTATAAAAAATGAGGCAGATCAGTATATCTTCTTCTCATTTATTTGCTCTCACTTATCTCTCTTCTCTAAAGTGATATGAATCCTGATTAATTCATATATATATATATATATACTCACACACACACATATATATATATATATATCCCTAATATATCTATATGTATCAGTTCAGTCAGTTCAGTCGCTCAGTCGTGTCTGACTCTTTGCAACCCCATGAATTGCAGCACGCCAGGCCTCCCTTTCCATCACCATCTCCCGGAGTTTACTCAAACTCACGTCCATCGAGTAGGTGATGCCTTCCAGCCATCTCATCCTCTGTCTTCCCCTTTTCCTCCTGCCCCCAATCCCTCCCAGCATCAGTCTTTTCCAATGAGTCAAATCTTCACATGAGGTGGACAAAGTACTGGAGTTTCAGCTTTAGCATCATTCCTTTCATAGAACCCCCAGGGCTGATCTCCACTAGAATGGACTGGTTGGATCTCCTTGCAGTCCAAGGGACTCTCAAGAGTCTTCTCCAACACCACAGTTCAAAAGCATCAATTCTTCAGTGCTCAGCCTTCTTCACAGTCCAACTCTCACATCCATACATGACTACTTGAAAAACCATAGCCTTGACTAGACAAACCTTTGTTGACAAAGTAATGTCTCTGCTTTTCAATATGCAATCTAGGTTGGTCATAACTTTCCTTCCAAGGAGTAAGCGTCTTTTAATTTCATGGCTGCAGTCACCATCTGCAGTGATTTTGGAGCCCCCTAAAATAAAGTCTGACACTGTTTCCACTGTTTCCCCATCTATTTCCCATGAAGTGATGGGACTAGATGCCATGATCTTTGTTTTCATAATGTTGAATTTTAAGCCAACTTTTCACTCTCCTCTTTCATTTTCATCAGGGTTGTTTCATCTGCATATCTGAGTTTATTTAGATTTCGGCCAGCAATCTTGATTCCAGCTTGTGCTTCCTCCAGCACTGAATTTCTCATGATATACTCTGCATATAAGTTAAATAAACAGGGTGACATTATACAGCCTTGACGTACTCCTTTCCCTGTTTGGAACCAGTCTGTTGTTCCATGGGGCTTCTCTAGTGGTGCGGAGGTTAAAGTATCTGCCTGCAATGTGGGAGACCTGGATTCAATCGCTGGGTCAGGAAGATCCCCTGGAGAAGGAAATGGCAACCCACTCCAGTATTCTTGCCTGGAGAATCCCATGGACGGAGGAGCTTGGTGGGCTACAGTCCACGGGTTGCAAAGAGTCCAGGTCTAACTGTTGCTTCCTGACTTGCATATAGGTTTCTCAAGAGGCAGGTCAGGTGGTCTGTTATTCCCATCTCTTTCAGAATTTTCCACAGTTTATTGTGATCCACACAGTCAAAGGCTTTGGCATAGTCAATAAAGCAGAAATAGATGTTTTTCTGGAACTCTATTGCTTTTTCCATGATCTCGCGGATGTTGGCAATTTGACCTCTGGTTCCTCTGCCTTTTCTAAATCCAGCTTGAACATCTGGAATTTCATGGTTCATGTATTGCTGAAGCCTGTCTTGGAATATTTTGAGAATTACTTTACTAGCATTTGTGGCTGGTGGCAATGGCACACAAGTGCGGGTGGCTGTGATGGCACACAAGCACGTCTGAGAGTAGCTACCCCACATCCGAGGTCAGGGGCAGAAGCCGAGAGGACCCCATGCCCAAGGGGCAGTGGCCAACTGGAGCTACCCCACGTCCGAGGTCAGGGGCAACGGCCGAGTGCCAGGCTGCGACAGTGCAGGAGCAGCAGAGAGGAGCTACCCCATGTTTGAGGCCAGGGCGGTGGCCAGGAGGAGCTACCCTACGCCGGAGATCAGGGGCAGCGGCTGAGAGGAACAACCTCTGGTCCAAGGAGCAGTGGGTGCGAGGGCACAGGAGGGTCTAGAGGAGCTATTCCACGTTCAAGGTCAGGAGGGGCAGCGGTGAGGAGATACCCCTCGTCCAAAGTAAGGAGCAGTGGCTGCACTTTGCTGGAGCAGCTGTGAAGAGATACCCAACGTCCAAGGTAAGAGAAACCCAAGTAAGATGGTAGGTGTTGCAAGAAGGCATCAGAGAACAGACTCACTGAAACCATAATCACAGAAAACTAGTCAATCTAATCACACTAGGACCACAGCCTTGTCTAACTCAATGAAACTAAGCCATGCCCTGTGGACCCATCCAAGACAGGCGTGTCATGGTGGAGAGGTCTGACAGGATGTGGTCCACTGGAGAAGGGAATGGCAAACCACTTCAGTATTCTTGCCTTGAGAACCCCATGAACAGTATGAAAAGGTAAAATGATAGGATACTGAAAGAGGAACTCCCCAGGTCAGTAGGTGCCCAATATACTACTGGAGATTTATATGTATACATACATGTAATATATATAGATTTATATTTTTAATGAAATTATGCTCCAAATTACTGAATCAAGAAATCATGAAATACATTTTCATCCCCATGAAAAGAAAATAATAACATGAATAATACTCCTTTTGATATCACTGTAAGCAAATTAAAACATCTATGAAGCATAAAGATTCCTGCTTGGAATAACCTAAATTCAAAACTATAGAAAAAACTTCTTCATCTAGAAACCATTCTTTTTTTGACTCTTTTTGTCACAAGCCTGTTATGATCCCAATAAATATAAAATAGGTTTTCTAGTGTCTAAAAGCCATAGGCAATTCTAATCTCTGGGCCCTTTTGTTACTGAGATTATTTCTTACTTTAGCATTACTAAAGAAATTCTAGTGTTTATTTGCAGAAGGAAATTTCTTTTTAACCACAACCTACCTGTAAGCACTGAGTGGGAGATTATATTGAACATATTTTTTTATTCCAAACATCTATTTCCTAAGTGAAATACAGAGGGTATTAGATCACAGTTTTTTGTTTGATAGCAAAGCTTTTAATTTGTAGCTAACCTTGGGTCTCATTCTGGAATAGCTAATGTTTCCATATGACAAGTATGGAGTGTAACTAATGGTTGACTAATAATTTTTTATCAAGTTAAAAATATAAGAAAAGCCAAGAACCCATCTTTAAATTTTTCTTTACTATTTTGTAAAATAGTATATGTTGAAAGAGAATACATATATCTGATGGATAATTAAAATTATTACAAATAATAAAAAAGTTGTATTATAGCACATTAACTCAAAATAATATAAAAAAACTATACTTTTGAAAGTTAATAACCATGTACATGTACAGAGGAAGACCTCATTATCAATATCTGAGTGTACAAATAAGAATATCTAGTCTGTCAGCACAGACTCACGGGTTTTTATTTTATCATTAGTATAACTCAATTTCACAACTAAAAAAATATTCTCATAGTGAATTGTATACCTCAATTTCACAACTAAAAAAGTATTCTTATAGTGACTTTATATCTGAATTTCAATTACAACTCATCACAGGACAAATACGGAGCTAAATGTGAAAACTTTTCTTCAAAATAATGATCATTTTTACTCTCACAGTGTGTCTTGTCATTTTGCTAGTGAATGATGAGCACAGAGCATCACTGACAATTTCCCTATCAGAATAATCAGATGTGCGTTCCCTAGTGCTACCAAAGAAACCAACCTCTATTTTATTTCTCCCTGTTCATTTCTCCCTGTTCTGAACTTGCGTTCTTCCTTAGCCCTACCATACCCTTTGCTTTCCTGACATTGCACATACCAGTCATCCACCTAAAGTTCTGTAATGCTTTCCCTATTCATCTCTATCCAATACAATCATACATATGTTTGAAAACTAACTTCTATATTCATTTTTTAGTAAATTTATTTATTTTAATCGGAGGTTAATTACTTTAAATATTGTATTGGTTTTGCCATACAGCAACATGAATCCACCTCAGGTATACACGTGTTCCCCATCCTGAAACCCCCTCCCTCCTCCCTCCCTGTACCGTCCCTCTGGGTCATCCCAGTGCACCAGCCCCAAGCATCCAGTCTCATGCATCGAACCTGGACTGGCAATTCGTTTCATATATGATATTATACATGTTTGAATGCTATTCTCCCAAATTCTCCCACCCTCTCCCTCTCCCACAGAGTCCAAAAGACTGTTCTATACCTTTGTGTCTCTATTGCTGTCTCACATACAGGGTTATCGTTACCATCTTTCTAAATTCCATATATATGCATTAGTATACTGTATTGGTGGTTTTGTTTCTGGCTTACTTCACTCTGTATAATAGGCTCCAGTTTCATCCCCCTCATTAGAACTGATTCAAATGTATTCTTTTTAATGGCTGATTAATATTCCTTTGAAGGAGAAGGAAATGGCAGCCCACTCTGGTATTCTTGCCTGGGAAATCCCATGGACAGAGGGGCCTGGTGGGCTATGGTCCATGGGATTCCAAAGAGCTGGACGTGACTTAGCAATTAAATCAGAGAAGGAAACGGCCACCCACTCCACTCTGGTATTCTTGCCTGGAGAATCCCGTGGGCAGAGAAGCCTGGTGGGCTGCTGTTCACGGGGTCGCACAGAGTCGATCACGACTGAAGTGACTTAGCATGTATCAGAGAAGGAAATGGCAACCTACTCTGGTATTCTTGCCTGGAGGATCCCAGGGACAGAGGAGCCTGATGGGCTGCTGTCTACGGGGTTGCACAGAGTTGGACACGGTTGAAGCGACTAAGCGGCAGCAACAGCAGCAGCATTTCTTTGAAATAGCAAAAATTCCCTACAAAAACCTTTTCTGGATTTCTAAAATAATTTTTGTTTTCTGACAGATAGCATACAACTGCGATTGCCTTCCTTGTACCAATTCAAGAATAGGACTTGATGTCATCTTCTAAAATGAATGCTCCTAGAATTTACCATATCTCCCAAATAGCCTAAAACAGTAGTTGTGTTATTAATGGATGCGGAGTATGTATTGATTGAAATACTAAATTATTGGCAATCATAAAATAGCCAGATATAAATGTTCGTGTTTCTAAAACTACAATGATAATCTGTCAACTGTGTTGAATTCTCTTGATAGCAAAGTAATTAATGAGGTTATAGGGAGACAACAAATGGAATTTACTGGCAATTAACTTTTAAGATGCTGGGGAAACTAATTATCATTTATAATTTGGCATAGAAGAAGATCCCTACATGTACACCATAATAATAAATTGTAAAACTTAAATTAAGTGAAAATTACTTAGTTTTATTTTTAAGTAATGAGATAACGGTAAATATATTCTTGGCTTTCAGTTCAGTCCAATTCAGTTGTTCAGTCTTGTCCGACTCTTTGCGACCCCATGAATTGCAGCACGCCAGGCCTCCCTGTGCATCAGCAACTCCCAGAGTTCACTCAAAATCATGTCCATCAAGTCGGTGATGCCATCCAGCCATCTCATCCTCTGTCGTCCCCTTTAAGATGGACTGGTTGGATCTCCTCGCAGTCCAAGGGATCTCAAGAGTCTTCTCCAACACCACAGTTCAAAAGCATCAGTTCTTCGGTGCTCAGCTGTCTTCACAGTCCAATTGTTACATCCATACATGACCACTGGAAAAACCATAGCCTTGACTAGATGGACCTTTGTTGACAATGTAATGTCTCTGCTTTTGAATATGCTATCTAGGTTGGTCACAACTTTCCTTCCAAGGAGTAAGCGTCTTTTTTTTTTTTTAAATTTCATGGCTGCAGTCAACATCTGCAATGATTTTGGAGCCCAAATAAGTTGACCATATACATGGGGTTTATTTCTGGGCCCCCCAATGAATTCAATTGTTCTCTGTGTCTATTTTATGCCAGTATCATAGTTTTTTAATTACTACAGCTTTGCATTATAGTTTAAAATCAGGAAGTGTGATGCCTCTGGCTTTGTGGTTTCTTAGGATTTCTTTGACTATTGAGAATCTTTTGTACAAATTTTAGAACTATTTTCTCTATTTCTATGAAAAATGCCTTTGATAGTTTAATAAGGATTGCATCAGATCTATGGTTGGATTGGGCAGTATGGACATTTTATTAATGTTAACTCTTCCAATTCATGAACACAAAATATATTTCCTGTGTCTTCAATTTCTTTCATCAAAGGCCTATAGTTTTCCCTGTACAGCTAATTCACATCTTTGAATCCATTTATTCTCAAGTATTTAACTGTATTTAATGCAATTGTGAATGGGATATTGTAATTTCTTCTTCAGATATAGCATTATTAATGTACAAAAATGCAACTGATTTCTCTAATTTGCTTTTATATCCTGCAACTTTATTGAATATGTTGACAATTTACAAGTTTCTTAGTTGAGTCTTCAGGATTGTCTGTGTCATAATATGAAAATCATTACATTTTTGCTTTTTTCCCAATTTGGTAACGTTTTATTCTTTATCTTGCCTAATTTCTCTAGGTAGGACTTCCAGCACTACATTTAAGAAGGGTGGTAAATAAGGTTGTACATATATCTCTCCTTTGCTGCAGCAGTCTTTCGCTTAAGTATTTACTGTGGAAAAAGTAATGCTGGTTGGGAAAAAAAATGCTCAAAAATGTTTATACTAGTCTCATTCTTGTCATAAATGGTAAACATTACAAATATCTACCAATAGGACATACTAGTCTGCAATAAGGAAACAATGAACTACTGATATACACAAGAATTTAGATGAGGCTGAAATGCATCTCACTGAGATAAGTTCAGATATAGATTATTTCTCTATGATCACATTTATATGAAATCCAAGATTATGAAAAATCATTGTGTGGTGGTAGATCAGAAAATAGATGCCATTGTGTGGAAATGATTGACTAGAAAGGGGAAAAGGGAATGTTTGCAAGATCATGGCTGGGGCTATTTCTGTAGGTTTAGTTACAGGTGTGTTTACAGTCATCAAAACCCAGCTAACTTGTCAAGTTGTATTTCTAAGACCTAGCATTTTATTGTTTGTAAATAATTCCTTATTGAAATTAGTAGATATGTGATAAGTGGATAGATAGGTAGATAGATTAAATTTAATAGGTGAATTCAATAAGAATTCCAGGTAAAGAAATTCACTTTGGGCACAATTAATAGATTTCAATAATCTAGTATTAAATTACATGAAAAGTGTTTTTATTGACAATAATATTTAACTTAGAAAGGATAATCAATGGCAGATATTCTTCCATAATATAGTGGCACACACATATCTAGAAACTATATAAAATGATTACAACTAGAGAAGTGATTAAGGGATAGAGGAGGAAGATAAATAAGTGAAAGGAAAATGAGCCAGAAGAAAAGTATTATGGTAAGTGCCTTGCTTGTGCTAATGATTTAAGTGTGCTATGAAAAAAAAAAAAAAAAAAGAATGACTTCACTGCTAGTCAAATAGATATATCTATATTTTAGATTGAAAAGAAAATAATTTAATATAAGAAACCATGCAAGCAGAAAATTCATAAAAGGAGAATATTAATGGCCAATCTAATCTTAAGAATATTTGCCTGTTCAATAATTATTAGGGACATATAATTTAAAATAACATTGCAAAGAGAAAACACTTTTTCCTCTCACTATAAAAGCAATAAAAAAAACATAATATTTGATACTGAAATCTGTGAAAAACAAGTATTTCTTAATGATTTTGAGTTCTGTATTGGTAAATTGTTTGTTTATTTTGGAGGTAATTATGTAATGTCTCTCAATTTTAAAATATCTTAGCCTTTTTGACATTTGAGAAATCCATAAGGCTACTTACTATAAAGACTTCAACAGAGTAGATTGAACTTTTCTCACACAAGGGAAATATCTGAAAATAAGCTTTCCCACTCTAAACCCCTAGAAATCTAGTTTCTAATTTTTTTCTTAAATATCATTTGACACCCATTGCCTTGCATTACTTTCTTCTTTGCATCTACTTTGAAGAGCTTTACTTGAAACCACACTGTTACCTACATCTCATTGGTTATTATGTAGACATTGATTATTTAGATTTTGCACAATAAAGGACAAAATGAGTAAGAACCTAACAGAAACAGAAGAGATTAAGAAGCAGTGGCAAAAATATAGAGAAGAACTGTACAAAAAGTTCTCAATGACCAGGATAACCACAATGGGGTGGTCACAGACCTAGAGTCAGACATCCTGGAATGTGAAGTCAAGTGGGCCTTAGGAAACACTACAAAGAACAAAGCTAGTGTAGGTGATGAAATTCCACCTGAGCTATTTAAAAAGACAATGCTGTTAAAGTGCTGCATTCAACATCCCAGCAAATTTGGAAACTCAGCAGTGACCACTGGACTGGAAAAGGTCAGTTTTCATTTCAATCCCAAAGAAGGGTAATGCTAAAGAATGTTCGAACTACCAAACAGTTGCACTCATTTCACAGGTTACCAAAATAATGCTCAAAGTTCCTCAAGCTAGGCTTCAACAGTACATGAACTGAGAACTTCCATATGTACAACCTAGATTTAGAAAAAGCAGAGAAACCAGAGATCAAATTGCCAACATCCACTGGATCATAGAAATAGCTAGAAAATTCCAGAAAAAAACATCTGCTTTATTGACTACACTGAAGCCTTTGAATGTGTGTATCACAACAAACTGTGAAAATTCTTAAAAGAGATAGGAAGATCAGACCATATTACCTGCCTCCTGAGAAACCTGTATCCAGGTCAGGAAGCAACATTTGGAAATGAACACGGAACAACAGACTGGTTCCAAATTGGGAAAGGAGTACATCAAGGCTATATATTGTCACCCTGCTTATTTAACCTATATGCAGAGTATATCATGAGAAATGCTGGGCTGAATGAAACACAAGCTGGAATCAATATTGCCAGGAGAAATATCAACAACCTCAAATATACAGATGATACCACCCTAATGGCAAAAAGTGAAGAGGAACTAAAGAGCCTCTTGATGAAGTTGAAAGAGAAGAGTGAAAAAAAAAAAAAAAAAGGCTTAAAACTAAGCATCCAAAAAATTAAGATCAAGGCATCTGGTCCTATTACTTCATGGTAAGTAGATGGGGGAAAATGGAAACAGTGACAGACTCTATTTTCTTGAGCTCCAAAATCACTGCAGACAATGATTGCAGCCATGAAATCAAGACACTTGCTCCTTGGAAGAAAAGTTATGACAAACCTAGACAGCATTTTAAAAAACAGAAATATCACTTTGCTGACAAACGTCCTTATAGTCAAAACTTTTTTTTTTTCAGTAGTCACGTATGGATGTGAGAGTTGGACCATAGAGAAGGCTGAATGAGGAAGAATTGATGCTTTTGAATTGTAGTGCTGGAGAAGACTCTTGAGTGTCCCTTGGACAATAAGGAGATCAAACCAGTCAATCCTAAAGGAAATGAATCCTGAATGCTCATTGGAAGGACTGATGCTGAAGCTGAATCTCTAATACTTTGGCTACCTGATGCAAAATGCCAACACATTGGAAAAGACCCTGATGCTGGGAAAGGTTGAGAGTATGAGGATAAGGGGACAACAGAAGGTGAAATGATTGGATGGCATCATCGTCTCATGGACATCAGTTTATGCAAATTCTTGGAGACTGTGAAGGACAGGGAAGCCTGGCACACTGCAGTCCATGGAGTTGCACACAGACGAGTGACTGAATGACAACCAAATGTGAAGAGAGGATAGAAAATTAAAGTTTTTGCACTCTTAAAATTAAAAAAAATATTTTTAGAGTAGTTTTAGGTTTACCAAAAATATTAGAGAAAATATAGAGAGTTCCCATATGTATATACCCTTTCTCTCCTTCACATACAATTTCTTTCTTAATAATATAATACATTAATATGATACATTTGTTGCAGTGGTTATACCAATGTTGATACATTATTATTAACTAAAGTTTATAGTTTATAGTTTTGTGTTGTACAGTTTTATGGGTTTTGACAAAACCATAATGCCATTTTTACAGTATTTCCATATAATTCAAAATGAAATGCAGCATCCAAAACATTCCTTTGGTTCCATCTCTTAACCCCCTTGAATCCCTGGCAGTCATAGTTCTTTCTACTGACTCTCTAGGCTTATATTATGAAAAATGGTTATATCTTCATGTAGGTAATAACTAGGGCAAGATGAAAGACATTTCCAGTTTTACTTTAAATGTGTTTGTAATGTTTAGTTTAGTTTTTGTTTTGTTTTTTTTTTTAAATAATAAGGTTAACTCAATTACCAGGATGAAACAATATATTTCTCCAAGATTGTGGAACTTGATCTAGGTATATTGTTTAGAGCACAAATTCTTGTGAGGATGTACTGCCTTGGTTTAAGGCCTTATTCTTACACTTACCAGTTTTGTAAATTTGGAAGAGAATTTCATATCTCTGAAGATAATAATAGCAACAGTACATGTGTTTTATGAGAAATTATTGAGATGCTGTGTTCAGATTTCTTAGCATAGCATCTGGAACAATTACTATTGCTCAATAATTGTTAAATATTAATATTTTAGTATTATAACATGAAGAATTTAAATTGTACATGAAAATAGGTCCTTTCATTTGAATTAATGAGCAGTAAAATGGACTACTGAACAATCTGAAGATTTATTTTTCTTGCAATGCCTCCTAAAATCCGAAGGTCATCTTTGCTTATGGTGGATTAGAGGTGTTCTTTTCTTTAACTAAGCATTCATATTCCAAACCGAGAATGCAATGGTACTCACTCACTCCAGTACTCTTGCCTGGAAAATCCCATGGACTGAGGAGACTGGTAGGCTGCAGTCCATGGGGTGGTGAAGAGTTGGACACGACTGAGTGACTTTCACTTTTCACTTTCATGAATTGGAGAAGGAAATAGCAACTCACTCCAGTATTCTTGCCTGAAGAATCCCAGGGACGGGGGAGCCTGGTGGGCTACTGTCTGTTGGGTCACACAGAGTCAGACATGGCTGAAGCGATTTAGCAGCAGGAGGAGCAGCATATTCCAAAATAAGTTGTAGTGGTTCAAATGGAAATTGATTAGTTTCTAGATGGAAAGTTATTCTTTCCTTCTAAAGAATCATGTTTAATACATCATGAAATAATAGAAACCTCAAACATAATAAAATGTGAAATGACTCACGTAAGACTGGCATGGGAATAAATATGCAGGCAAAAAAATATTAAGACAAATGGAATTTAATCTGAAATAACAAAGAATTCACCAAAAAAGCAAATTTTGAATTAAATTCCTGAAAGGCGCACTGCTAAACATCCTTTAAGGATACTAGCTGATATGACACCAGCGAAGTCTTCATGCAAAACTGACATTTGGGCTTACACTTGTGCTACTGCTTTCATTATGTGAAGAACATATTATACTAACCTGCTGGTTCCAAGTAGAGCTTGAAATATATGTTGAGCCAAACTGTCTGAACAGAGTTATCTCAGTGGACTGACCCTAACTTGGCTGACTATAGATGATCCAGAGACAAGTAAATTAAACAACTAATTATTTTTTAATACCAGTGAAATTTTGTGTTGATTTCTATACAATAGCTAATGTATATGAGATAACATTTTCTACTGAAAATAAGTATTAATCAGCGTAGTAGTGTTACTCCAACATCTAAGAGTATTTGGGCTTCAGAGTTAGAGAAGAGGATAAAGCCCTAATCAAAGTATAAAAATGAGATAAATGGAACTTAAAGTCCTGCTTTTTAAAAATTCTTTAAAGCTTTCTTTAATTGAGGATAATTGCTTTACAATGTGTTTTGGTTTCTGCCATACAGCAATGCAAATCAGCTCTAATTATACACACACACACACACACACATATATATATATATATATGTTACTAAATATATATTAAATATATAGCCCCTTCCTTATGAGCCTCCATTTTCCCTCCATCCTACCACTCTAAGTCTTCACAGAGCTCGAGGCTGGCTCTCTGTATTATATAGCAAGTTCCCACTAGCTTTGTATTTTACTCATGATACTATATATGTGTCAATGATACTTTCTCAGTTCTCTCTATCTTCTGTTCCCCTACTGTGTCCACAAGTCTGTTCTCTATGTCTGTGTCTCCATTCCTTCTCTGCAAATAGGTTCATCAGTACTATTTTTCTTGATTTTAAATATATGTGTTAATATACAGTATTTGTTTTTCACTTTCTGACCTATTTCACTGTGAATAACTCTAGGTTCTAAGGCTTTTGGTTCATCCACCTCACTACAACTGACTCAAACCCATTCTGTTTTATGGCTGAATACTATACCATTGTATATACCTACCACATCATCTGTCAATGGTCACCTAAGTTGCTTTCATGCCCTGGCTATTGTAAATAGTACTGCAATGAACATCAGAGTACATGTGTCTTTTTGAATTGGGGTTTTCTCAGGGTACATACCCAGTGGAAGGATTACTGTATCATATGGTAATTTTATTCCCATTTTTTAGGGAATCTCCATACTATTCTCCATAATGGCTGTATCAATTTAAATTCCCACCAACATTGCAGGAAGGTTCTCTTTTCTCTCCATCCTCTCCAGCCTTTATTGTTTTGTGCATTTTTTGATAATGGCCATTGTGTTTGGTGTGAGATGATACTTTATTGTAGTTTTGATTTGCATTTCTCTAATAATGAACAACTTCGGCTATCTTTTCATGTATTTATTGGCCGTCTGTGTGTCTTCTTTGGAGAAAGTTCCTGCCTTTGAAAGATGTTAAAATTCTGTATCTGAAAATGTTCTCAGAGGCGGTCCTAAGATGGCGGAGGAATAGGAAGAGAAGACCACTTTTTTCCCTCACAAATTCCTCAAAAGATCATTTCAACGCAGAGCAAACTCCACAAAACAACCTCTGAATGCAGGCAGAGGACATCAGGCAACCAGAAAAGCAGACCATTGTCTTCAAAAACAGGTAGGAAAAAATATAAAAGACGAGAAAAGAGACAAAGGAGGAGAGGAGGGAGCTCCGTCCCGGGAAGGGAAGCCCGTCCCGGGAAGGGAATTCTAAGAAGAGAGGTTTCCAAACACAAGGAAACACTCTCCCTGCCGAGTCTGTGGTGAGCCTTGGAAACACAGAAGGCAACATAACAGGAAGGAAAAACAAATAAATAATTAAAACCAACAGATTACAAGCCCAACAGTAACTCCCCCAGCGGAAAAGCCGTGCAGATGCCTGCATCCGCCACTAGCAAGCGGGGGCAGGGCAGGGAAGCGCGGGAGGCGCGGGCTGCCATGCTCGGTAAGAAGTGGGCAGAAACGCCCCACACGTAACCAGAGCGATCGAACTTGGGCTAGCAAACCAGACTGGGGAATAGCTACCACGCAAAAAGCTGGAACATAAGACCCCGCCAGGACTGCGCACAGAACAAAGGACTGAACGGAAATAGCCGGCTGCAGACCATCCCCCGCCGGGGACAGGCAGCCAGAGCCCTAAGGGCTGGAAAGGGGCAATCACAGCCTCGGAGAGACTAACAAAACACAGAGACTAACAAACTGCAGGCAGACTTCTTTGCTGAGACTTCAGGGGATGCAGGACAGTCACCATCTGCCTCACAAGGAGCGCCAGAAGTACACCCAGAAAACTGAGCAGTAGAGACAGAGAAGGGGACAAGTCGCAGCGACGGCACTCGCCAAGCTCCTGAGCTGCTCAGACCTGGGAGGGGCACAGAGCGCAGTCCCAAACAAGTCTGTGTCTCTGAGGGCTACCTGGGCTCCAAACCTGAGCGGCTTGGACCGTGGAGGTGCGCGCAGCCTGGGGCTGGCCTCGGATGGTTCCCGGCTGAGCACCGTGGAGCCGGAGCGGTTTGTGCACCGTGGGAGGGGGCAGGTCCAGCGAGGCTGAGACGCTGTGTGCCCACAACAGTGCTATTTGTTTGCAGCATCGCCCCCTCCCCACAGCGCGACTGAACTAGTGAGCCTAAAAAAAAAAAAAAAGTGTCCACCACCGCCCCCCTGTGTCAGGACGGAATTCAGACACTGAAGGGACCAGCAAACAGAAGTTAAACAGAGGGAACCGCCCTGGAAGTGACCCCACACGGCCCATAACATCAGAGAAGGGCCAGATATATCTTCACTATTTTTACAAACATTCCTTTTTTTTTTCTTTTTCTTTTTCTTTCTTTTTTTTCTAACTTTTTTTAATTGTTAAGTCTTCTATTTCTCTTTTTATTTCTATAACTTACTATTACTTTTCAAAAAAAAAAAAGACTACTTTTTTAAGGCAAACACCATATATAGTCTTCGCGTGGTTGTAGTTGGTATTTCTTTTTTAATCTTGTGGGGTTTTTTTGTTGTTTTTGTTTGTTTGTTTGTTTCTTATTATTTTTTTCTTTTTCTTTTTTTTTTTCTTTCTTCCTTCTGCTTCTTCTCTTTAATATTGTATTTTTGAAAATCCAACCTCTACTCTAGGTTTTTAATCTTTGCTTTTCGGTTTTTGTTGTCAATCTGGTACATTTCATAACCCAATTTTATCTGACAGCAAGATTACTGGCTTGACCACTCTCTCCTCCTTTTGGACTCTCCTTTTTCTCCACCAGGTGGCCTCTGTCTCTTCCCCCCCTCCCCATCTCTTCTATATCCAACTCTGTGATTCTCTGTGTGTTCTAGATGGTGGAGAACACCTAAGGAACTGATTACTGGCTGGACTTGTCTCTCTCCTTTTCATTCCTCTCTCTTACCCTCCTGGCCACCTCTGTCTACTTCCTCTCTCTCCTCTTCCCTGTATAACTCCGTGAATACCTCTGAGTGGTCCAGACTATGGAGTGCACATAAGGAAGTGACTATTGACTAGCTTGCTCTCTCCTCTTTTGATCTCACTGCATCTCATTCCAGTCACCTCTAACTACCCCCTCCCTCTTCACTTCTCCATGTAACCCAATGAACCTCTCTGGGTGTCCCTCAATGTGGAGAAACCTTTCATCTTTAACCTAGATGTTTTATCATCAGTGCTGTATAGATGGAGAAGTCTAGAGACCACTGTAAAAATAAAACCAAAAACCAGAAGCAGGAGGCTTAAGTCCAAAGCTTGAGAACATCAGTGAACTCCTGAATTCAGGGAATATTAAGCAATAGGAGCTCATCAAATGCCTCCATACCTACACTGAAACAAAGCTCCACCCAAGGGCCAACAAGTTCCAGAGCAAGACATATTACACAAATTCTCCAGCAACACAGGAACACACCACAGAGCTTCAATATACAGGCAGCTCAAAGTTACTCCAAAACTTTAGACATCTCATAACCCATTACTGGTCACTCCACTGCACTCCAGAGCGAAGAAACCCAGCTCCACCCACCATACCTCAAACACAAGCCTCCCTAACCAGGAAACCTTGACAAGCCACTGATACAAACCCACCCACAGTGAGGAAGCTCCACAATAAAGAGAACTCCACAAATTACCAGAATATATAAAGGCCATCCCAAACGCAGCAATTTAGCCAAGATGAAGAGACAGAGGAATACTCAACAGGTAAAGGAACAGGAGAAATGCCCACCAAACCAAACAAAAGAGGAAGAGATAGGAAATCTACCTGAGAAAGAATTCCGAATATTGATAGTGAAAATGATCCAAAATCTTGAAATCAAAATGTAATCACAGATAAATACCCTAGAGACAAGGATTGAGAAGATGCAAGAAAGATTTAACAAGGACCTAGAGGAAATAAAAAAGAGTTAATATACAATGAATAATGCAATAAATGAGATCAGAAACACTCTGGAGGCAACAAATAGTAGAATAATGGAGGCAGAAGATAGGATTAGTGAAATAGAAGATAGAATGGTCGAAATAAATAAATCAGTGAGGAAAAAAGAAAAACGAATTAAAAGAAATGAGGACAATCTCAGAGACCTCCAGGACAATATGAAATGCTCCAACATTCAAATTATAGGAGTCCCAGAAGAAGAAGACAAAAAGAAAGACCATGAGAAAATCCTTGAGGAGATAATAGTTGAAAACTTCCCTAAAATGGGGAAGGAAATAATCACCCAAGTCCAAGAAACCCAGAGAGTTCCAAATAGGATAAACCCAAGGTGAGACACCCCAAGACACATATTAATCAAATTAACAAAGATCAAACACAAAGAACAACTATTAAAAGCAGCAAGGGAAAAAAAACAAATAACACACAAGGGGATTCCCATAAGGATAACAGCTGATCTCTCAATAGAAACTCTTCAGGCCAGGAGGGAATGGCAAGACATACTTAAAGTGATGAAAGAAAATAACCTACAGCCCAGATTACTATACCCAGCAAGGATCTCATTCAAATATGAAGGAGAAATCAAAAGCTTTACAGACAAGCAAAAGCTGAGAGAATTCAGCACCAACAAACCAGCTCTCCAACAAATTCTAAAAGATATTCTCTAGACAGGAAACACAAAAAGGGAGTATAAACCCGAACCCAAAATAATAAAGTAAATGGCAATGGGATCATACTTATCAATAATTACCTTAAACGTAAATGGATTGAATGCCCCAACCAAAAGGCAAAGACTGGCCGAATGGGTACAAAAACAAGAACCCTCTATATGCTGCTTACAAGAGACCCACCTCAAAACAAGGGAGACATACAGACTGAAAGTGAAGGGTTGGAAAAAGATATTCCATGCAAATAGAGACCGAAAGAAAGCAGGAGTGGCAACACTCATATCTGATAAAATAGACTTTAAAACAAAGGCAGTGAAAAGAGACAAAGAAGGCCACTACATAATGATCAAAGGATCAATCCAAGAAGAAGATATAACAATTATAAATATATATGCACCCAATATAGGAGCACCGCAATATGTAGGACAAATGCTAACAAGTATGAAAGGGGAAATTAACAACAACACAATAATAGTGGGAGACTTTAATACCCCACTCACACCTATGGACAGATCAACTAAACAGAAAATTAACAAAGAAACACAAACTTTAAATGATACATTAGACCAGTTAGACCTAATTGATATCTATAGGACATTTCACCCCAAAACAATGAATTTCACCTTTTTCTCAAGTGCTCATGGAACCTTCTCCAGGATAGATCACATCCTGTGCCGTAAATATAACCTTGATTAAATTCAAAAAAATCGAAATCATTCCAAGCATCTTTTCTGACCATAATGCATTAAGATTAGATCTCAATTACAGGAGGAAAACTATTAAAAATTCCAACATATGGAGGCTGAACAACACGCTTCTGAATAACCAACAAATCACAGAAGAAATCAAAAAAGAAATCAAAATATGCATAGAAACTAATGAAAATGAAAACACAACAACCCAAAACCTGTGGGACACTATAAAAGCAGTGCTAAGAGGAAAGTTCATAGCAATACAGGCATACCTCAAGAAACAAGAAAAAAGTCAAATAAATAACCTAACTCTACACCTAAAGCAACTAGAAAAGGAAGAATTGGAGAACCCCAGAGTTAGCAGAAGGAAAGAAATCTTAAAAATTAGGGCAGAACTAAATGCAAAAGAAACAAAAGAGACCATAGCAAAAATCAACAAAGCCAAAAGCTGGTTCTTTGAAAGGATAAATAAAATTGACAGACCATTAGCCAGACTCATCAAGAAGCAAAGAGAGAAAAATCAAATCAATAAAATTAGAAATGCAAATGGAGAGATCACAACAGACAACACAGAAATACAAAGGATCACAAGAGACTACTATCAGGAATTATATGCCAATAAATTGGACAACCTGGAAGAAATGGACAAATTCTTAGAAAAATACAATTTTCCAAAACTGAACCAGGAAGAAATAGATAATCTTAAAAGACCCATCACAAGCACAGAAATTGAAACTGTAATTAGAAATCTTCCAGCAAACAAAAGCCCAGGTTCAGACGGCTTCACAGCTGAATTCTCCCAAACATTTAGAGAAGAGTTAACACCTATCCTACTCAAACTCTTCCAGAAAATTGCAGAGGAAGGGAAACTTCCAAACTCATTCTATGAGGCCACCATCACCCTAATACCAAAACCTGACAAAGATACTACAAAAAAGAAAACTACAGGCCAATATCACTGATGAACATAGATGCAAAAATCCTCAACAAAATTCTAGCAATCAGAATCCAACAGCACATTAAAAAGATCGTACACCATGACCAAGTGGGCTTTATCCCAGGGATGCAAGGATTCTTCAATATCCACAAATCAATCAATGTAATTCACCACATTAACAAATTGAAAAATAAAAACCATATGATTATCTCAATAGATGCAGAGAAGGCCTTTGACAAAATTCAATATCCATTTATGATAAAAACTCTCCAGAAAGCAGGAATAGAAGGAACATATCTCAACATAATAAAAGCTATATATGACAAACCCACAGCAAACATTATCCTCAATGGTGAAAAATTGAAAGCACTTCCCCTAAAGTCAGGAACAAGACAAGGGTGCCCACTTTCACCACTACTATTCAACATAGTTCTGGAAGTTTTAGCCACAGCAATCAGAGCAGAAAAAGAAATAAAAGGAATCCAAATTGGAAAAGAAGAAGTAAAACTCTCACTGTTTGCAGATGACATGATCCTCTACATAGAAAACACTAAAGACTCTACCAGAAAATTACTAGAGCTAATTAATGAATATAGTAAAGTTGCAGGATATAAAATCAACACACAGAAATCCCTTGCATTCCTATACACTAATAATGAGAAAGTAGAAAAAGAAATCAAGGAAACAATTCCATTCACCATTGCAACAAAAAGAATAAAATACTTAGGAATATATCTACCTAAAGAAACTAAAGACCTATATACAGAAAACTATAAAACACTGATGAAAGAAATCAAAGAGGACACTAATAGATGGAGAAATATACCATGCTCATGGATCGGAAGAATCAATATTGTGAAAATGAGTATACTACCCAAAGCAATTTACAAATTCAATGCAATCCCTATCAAGATACTGGCGATATTTTTCACAGAACTAGAACAAATAATTTCAAGATTTGTATGGAAATACAAAAAACCACGAATAGCCAAAGCAATCTTGAGAAAGAAGAATGGAACTGGAGGAATCAACCTGCCTGACTTCAGGCTCTACTACAAAGCCACAGTCATCAAGACAGTATGGTATTGGCACAAAGACAGAAATATAGATCAATGGAACAAAATAGAAAGCCCAGAGATAAATCCACACACATATGGACACCTTATCTTTGACAAAGGAGGCAAGAATATACAATGGAGTAAAGACAATCTCTTTAACAAGTGGTGCTGGGAAAACTGGTCAACCACCTGTAAAAGAATGAAACTAGATCACTTTCTAACACTGCACATAAAGATAAACTCAAAATGGATTAAAGATCTAAATGTAAGACCAGAAACTATAAAACTCCTAGAGGAGAACATAGGCAAAATACTCTCCGACATAAACCACAGCAGGATCCTCTATGAACCACCTCCCAGAATTCTGGAAATAAAAGCAAAAATAAACAAATGGGACCTAATTAAAATTAAAAGCTTCTGCACAACAAAGGAAAATATAAGCAAAGTGAAAAGACAGCCTTCCGAATGGGAGAAAATAATAGCAAATGAAGCAACTGACAAACAACTAATCTCAAAAATATACAAGCAACTTAGGCAGCTCAATTCCAGAAAAATAAATGACTCAATCAAAAAATGGGCCAAAGAACTAAATAGACATTTCTCCAAAGAAGACATATGGATGGCTAACAAACACATGAAAAGATGCTCAACATCACTCGTTATTAGAGAAATGCAAATCAAAACCACAATGAGGTACCACTTCACACCAGTCAGAATGTCTGCGATCCAAAAATCTGCAAGCTATAAATGCTGGAGAGGGTGTGGAGAGAAGGGAACCCTCCTACACTGTTGGTGGGAATGCAAACTCGTACAACCACTATGGAGAACAGTGTGGAGATTCCTTAAAAAATTGCAAATAGAACTGCCTTATGACCCAGCAGTCCCACTGCTGGGCATACACACGGAGGAAACCAGAATTGAAAGAGACACATGTACCCCAATGTTCATTGCAGCACTGTTTATAATAGCCAGGACATGGAAACAACCTAGATGTCCATCAGCAGATGAATGGATAAGAAATCAGTGGTACATATACACAATGGAGTATTACTCAGCCGTTAAAAAGAATACATTTGAATCAGTTCTGATGAGATGGATGAAACTGGAGCCGATCATACAGAGTGAAGTAAGCCAGAAAGAAAAACACCAATACAGTATACTAACACATATATATGGAATTTAGAAAGATGGCAATGATGACCCTGTATGCAGGACAGCAAAAAAGACCCAGATGGGTATAGCGGACTTTAGGACTCAGTGGGAGAGGGAGAGGGTGAGATGATTTGGGAGAATGACATTGAAACATGTATAATATCATGTAAGAATTGAATTGCCAGTCTATGTCCAATGCAGGATATGGCATGCTTGGGGCTGGTACGCGGGGATGACCCAGAGAGATGTTGTGGGGAGGGGGGGGGGGGGGGGGTTCATGTTTGGGAACGCATGTACACCCGTGGTGGATTCATGTCAATGTATGCCAAAACCAATACAGAATTGTAAAGTAAAAAAAAAAAAAAAGTTATAAAATAAAATAATAAAAAAATAAAATAGGAAAAAAAATGAAAATGTTCTCATCTTAATTTTGTGATATACTATTTAGAAACAGAGACAAATAATTTATAACCAGTCTCTTTTTCATTTCATTAATTAAAAAAAATATTTTAAGAGAAAACTAATTATAACAATGAGAATGCAAATAGATAAATGGAAGTAGTGTGAAAATTTTATATCAGTGTATCCCATAAGTTAATAAATTGGTAAAATCCTTAAAAGACAGAATTTTTTAGTAAACAAAATTGGCAGAAAAATAAAGTCTAAGTAGATCTATGGATTATTAAATTAATTTACTTTGAATTAAAAACCTTCCCACAATGAAAACCCCAAGCCCAGAAGTTTTCACTGATGAATTCTATCAGAGATTTTAGAAACAAATATCAATCATATGCACTGCTGTTGAATAATATGGAAAGAAGGACCTCTTCCCAGCTGATTTTAAAAATTCTGTATTATTCTGATATCAGAACTAGTCAAAGATATTACGAAATAAAATAAATGAATAAACCAACAAATATCTCTCATGAACATATGATGGAAAAATCCTCTGGCATGTGTAGTTTCCAACGACAAGTCTATTTTCATTCTTTATTTCTCTGTGAATAATATGCATTACCACTGGCTGCTTTTAAAATTTATTTCTACTGAAAATTTGCTTATAAATTTAGCAATGTATGAAAAGATAATGGATATAAACCAAGTACAGTTTCTCCCAGGAATGCAAGGAAAATTTAGCTTTCCAAAATTTATTTGCAGACCAGAATGAAAAGAGACTGGATTATTTTCTATAGTAAACAACTGAAAAATAAGATGCATGTATGCTAAGCCATTTCAGTCACGTCCAACTCTTTGCAATCTGATGGACCATAGCGCACCATGCTCCTGTCTCCATGGGACTCTCCAGGCAAGAATGCTGAAGTGGCTTGCCATGCCCTCCTCCAGTGGATATTCCTGGATTGATTGAACCCAGCTCTCTTTTGTCTCCTGCTTTGGCAAGCAGGTTCTTTACCACTAGTGCCACCTGGTATAAACTATATGCAACAGTACTTTTCTTCAAAAAAATTATTTGTTTGTGCTGAGTCTTCATTGCTGCCATTGAACTTCCTCTGGTGGGTCGCAAGCCAGGGCTAGTCGTTTTTGCTGTGCACAGGTTTCTCATTGCACTGGCTTCTCTTGTTGCAGCATATAGTCTCTAGGCTCAGACTTCAGTAGTTGCAGCATACGGGCTCAGTAATTGTGGCTCATGGGCTCAGTTGCTCCATGGCATGCAGAATCTTCCCAAGGATCAAACCTGTGTTCGCCTGCATTGGCAGGCAGATTCTTAATCACTGTACTACCAAGGAAGTTATGAAACAGTACTTTTCTTACACTGAACAGAAGGCAGTGGCTTGTGACCACTAAAAGCAACTGTGATTGTACCAGCTTACTTCTTGGGGTCAGTTTCCAGGCTTGGTCACCAGAAATGGAAACTCAACCTTGATTCAGTGGTCTCACTAATGTAAGGAGACACAAAATGTTATTTGAAGGCAAACCAGCTACAGTGGGCAGGGCACATAATCAAATGGTGAAACTCTGAAAAAAAAAAAAAAAAAAAACTCCAGAGATTGGAAGAGGAGTTCACTTAACTCTTTGGACTGAGGACTGAGCTGTGCATGCACAAGCAGAAATGATCTTTTATTCCTTTATTGCCATTTATCATCATTTGATGGAGACAGAAATAAGTATATACACCAGGTTTTATAAAACACGTGTTTTAATTTAAAACATTTTTATGAGTGATTTAAAATAAAAGCAGACTAAATCAAATTGTAAGAGCAAAAAAATAAAATATATTAAATATATCATAATGAATTCATCCTTATGGTTAAACTTTAAATTTAAAATTCCAATGAAATAAGTGGAAAAATAAATTTTATCTATCTCTTAAAAATTTAGTATATATGTAAAATGAGGGAGAAAGGGAAGAGAGGAGCTAAGAGGGAATGAATTGCACAGTGTTTTTCTTGGGGGCATCAGGATATTAAAGCCACATGATTTTTATTTTGATAAAATCTTATTGATGGTAACAGCTGAACATTTATCTAATTAGGTCACAAAAAGGTTATTTTTAAATATTTTAGATTATTTACAATAGAGGCTAAGAAATGTATTTCTTTAATATGTTTTGTGATAGTGTACAGTTCCCCCCCCCCACTGGATGGTAATTCTTGTATCAGAATTTTAAAATACAGGCAGTATTTAAAAATAGCATGCCTTGGAAATATCCACTAATAGCATCCCCTGAATCATTCCTTGTCATCTATAGCAGATTATGAACGTTTCTTAATATATTCTGTTTGTATTGCTGCTATTGATTAATAAAGGTTGTTTTCTACTCACTAAATCAACATTGATATAAACAGTATTTTTAATAATTTAGTCACCTTATATAATGAGTTTGAATCATTCAGAATAAAGACTATTTTTCTTGTTGTTTCCTTTTTATATCTTCTATTTAAAACGTAGCTGTCAAAGCAGTTGGTTGCTATGGTAGGACTGATTACTTTTAATCACCCAGAAAATTTATAACTAAACTTGCTGTTGGGTGTGTTAAAAAAAATCTGCTTTAATTTGTCTCATGGTTATTTTATTCTAACTGAAGGTGTTTCCTTTCTCAATAAGAAGTTTACAGCTAGATATAGGTTTCATTTCATTGAAATACATCTGGTAACTGTTGCAAGGATGTGGTAATCAAAAAAAAAAAAATCAAAGTAAACTTTTTTTCTCTGA
>NW_024070198.1:2844838-2848121 GCF_014754425.2 Oryx dammah
TGTGGTAATCAAAAAAAAAAAAATCAAAGTAAACTTTTTTTCTCTGATATTTATATATATTTATATATTTATATATATTTATATTTATATATATTTATTTATATATTTATTTATTTATATTTATAGTCGTTTATATATATATATATATATATATATATACATATAGCCATAAAGAGATAGCTTTAGAATGATCACCATGCTTTCTTTTGATGTCTAATTAGGAAGAAAAGAAACACATGTGTTGTCATGCTAATTGAATTTATTTGAGTTTTCTCTTTAAACAGGACAAGAATTTAATTCCTTTACCTAAAAGAAGTGCATTTAGTTTTTATTCAAAATACTTACATGTGTGTTAATAGTGACACTATTCATAATAGTCAAAACTTGGGAGTTATGGAAGACCTATTAAGAGAAAATGTGTAAAAAATGTTGATGTATTCATGGAATGAACTATCATATAGCAATAAAAATAAATTGACTATAACTCCATTCAACAATATGGGTGATCTCACATAGTATTGAGTGACAGAAGTCAGACACAGAATTCTGTACTCTTTTACTACACCTATACGAAGTTCAAATGATCATGACTAGTCCATGGTGAAAACTCAGGATATTGGTTACCTTTTTAGGGAGGTAAACTAGTAGGGGCCACAACAGTGGCCACTATAATGCTAAGAAATATCCTATACCTGATTGGGTGCTATACAATTATGATTTATTCACTTTTTTTGTATATATGTCATTTATTACTCAAAGGTTAAAAAATAGAATGTATCTAGCAACAGGAAAGCTAGCAGTTCTGCAATTACAAAGATCTATGTTCTTGGTATCAATATCTTTGTCATTCACCATAAGTTCCTGTTCCAGAAACACAGTAAGGCCAAACAAACCAAAGTATCAGAGTTTGGATCAGAGAAAGGTTTATTTCAGGGCCAAGCAGGGAGAACAGACGGTACCTGGTCAAACATTGTGAACTCTCAGATAGTTTTCAAGGGTGAGGAAAAAAGTTTTCTAGGCAAAATTTTGGATGAGAGCTGCATGTTATGTGACTTTCTTCTGATTGATTGGTGGTGAGGTAATAGGCTGATGCTCCAGCCTATTACCTATTACCTATTACCTATTAAGGGTGGTGTTTAACTTGAAGTTAAACACAGTGGGGACCTTAGTTCCTGTGGAGGAACTCAAAGTTGTTATGCATATTCCTTTAGGAGGAAAAAGGTTGCCCCATCTCTGCACTAATGTTTCTTGCCTGCTCCTCCTTTGTTTTTGAATATCTCTCCTTCCTAATTAGTGACTGAATCTGCTCTTTGGAAATCAGGGAAGGTCTAGGAGACTGAAGCTTATTTTCTACAAACAAGAAACAGGACACAGAGAATTTGTATCTGGCAGGGCCCCATAGTGCCCTGCTCAGTTTTATCTTCACAAGAAGAATGAGACAATGAATTGCATCAGTTCAGTTCAGTTCAGTTACTCATTCATGTCCGACTCTTTACGACCCCATAAACTGCAGTATACCAGGCTTCTCTGTCCATCACCAACTCCGGGAGCTTATGCAAACTTATGTCCATTGACTCAGTGATGCCATCCAACCATCTTATCCTCTGCCGTCCCCGTCTCCTCCTGCCTTCAATCTTTCCCAGCATCAGGGTCTTTCCAAATGAGTCAGTTCTTTGCATCAGGTGGCCAAAATACTGGAGTTTCAGCTTCAACATCAGTCCTTCCAGTGAATATTCAGGACTGATTTCCTTTAGGATTGACTGGTTGGATCTCCTTGCAGTCCAAGTAAGTCTCAAGAGTCTTCTCCAACACCACAGTTCATAAGTACCAATTCTTCAGTGCTCAGCTTTCTTTATAGTCCAACTCTCACATCCATACATGACTATTGGAAAAACCATAACTTTGACTAGACAGAATTTTGCTGGCAAAATAATGTGTCTGCTTTTTAATATGCTCTCTAGGTTGGTCATAGCCTTTCTTCCAAAGAGCTATGAATTACATAATGCCCTTTAATTATATTTACTGCATTAATGTTATTAGTAAATATAAATGAACTTTAAAAAGCTATAATTCTACACACCATTATCTTTTAATATAGCATGAAATACTCTGCAAAAGAGCAATGCATATTCACTGTGACAGGAAAATAGGATACAAACTATTCACTGTTTAATTCCTGCTAGACAAGATTTTCCTGTGCCCAATATTCATCCCAACTAGTAATTTTATCTTCATTAATCCTAGAGAGTTGACCACAAGTAAATTTTGGAAGATTGCATTGTGTACTATGTTGATTAATGTACTAGTTAGGTATGTATTCAGTAAATCATACAGTTGTAATAAGTTGGGTAAAGTTGAATTGTTTATCATGGTCATAGTCTTCATGATTTTGTTTGTAGTATATATACTTCCTTTTCAATACCAGAAGGTGAAAATTCTTAGTCTGTTCATCAAATGTGGTCACAGTCGCACACATATACAGGTACACACTGTAAACTAAAAAATATCCACAGCTTGAGAGTTGCAAATTAAGTTTTATTTGGGGCAAAATGAGGAATGCATCCTGGGAGACAAAGCCTCAGATAGCTCTGAGGGATTGTTCCAAAGAAGCAGTGAGGGAAGGTCAATAAATAAAATTTTGGTGAAGGGGAGTTCAATGCAATCAAGTGCTTACTTTACAAAAGATTTTCTGTTAGTCACTGATGAGGAGATGATGTCATCATGTAAGGAAAATATAGTCTTTTCTACTGTTGGAAATGGTTTTAAAGTGGTGCTTCAGGAATAGAACAGACAATCAAAAATGGCTCAGAAAGATACCCTGTACTTCTGCAGAAGGGTGCACTACAGAAAAAGGTCTGGGAGCAAGCACACTGAGAGGAGGGAGGGAAATCTACTCGTTTTTGTCCCTAAGACCAAAGTTCCCTCCCCTGGTTCCTCACAGGCTGAGGAAAACAGAGTCCCAAACTTCCCCAAACTTTGCCTAAGTTTTTATTAGTCAATAGGGGTCATGTGAAATACTTGTAAGCTCCTGAGTGGAGGATTCATATTAACTATTTTCCCCACCCCTTTAGTTCTCTGCAGCATGTTCAGGGTAAAAACCATGAAATTAGCCTGCCATACTGTTTTTATGAAGAAGGGGAACCAGAGAGGGAAAGAACAAGGGATTGGTGATCAGCTGCCAGTTTTAGAAAATTTATTCGCAAGCTGGGTACATGTATATATATATATAAATGTGTGTGTGTATATATATATATATATATATATATATATATATATATATATA
>NW_024070198.1:2848221-2934915 GCF_014754425.2 Oryx dammah
GCAGGAGGGCCTAGAGGAGCTACTCCATGTTCAAGGTCAGGAGGGGCGGCTGTGAGGAGATACCCCTCATCCAAGGTAAGGAACAGCGGCTGTGCTTTGCTGGAGCAGCCATGAAGAGATACCCCACGTCCAAGGTAACAGAATCCCAAGTAAGATGGTAGGTGTTGCAAGAGGGCATCAGAAGGCAGATTCACTGAAACCATAATCACAGAAAACTAGTCAATCTAATCACACTAGGACCACAGCCTTGTCTAACTCAATGAAACTAAGCCATGCCCTGTGGGCCCACCCAAGATGGGCAGTTCATGGAAGAGAGGTCTGACAGAACATGGTCCATGGAAGAAGAGAATGGCAAGCCACTTCAGTATTCTTGCCTTGAGAACCCCATGAACAGTATGAAAAGGCAAAATGATAGGATACTGAAAGAGGAACTCCCCAGGTCAATAGGTGCCCAATATGCTACTAGAGATCAGTGGAGAAAAAACTCCAGAAAGAATGAAGGGATGGAGCCAAAGCAAAAACAATATCTAGCTGTGGATGTGACTGGTGATAGAAGCAAGGTCCAATGCTGTAAAGAGCAATATTGCATAGGAACCTGGAAGGTTAGGTCCATGAATCAAGGCAAATTGGAAGAGGTTAAACAGGAGATGGCAAGAGTGAACGTCAACATTCTAGGAATCAGTGAACTAAAATGGACTTGAATGGGTGAATTTAACTCAGGTGACCATTATATCTACTACTGCTGGCAGGAATCCCTCAGAAGAAATGGAGTAGCCATCATGGTCAACAAAAGAGTCAAAAATGCAGTACTTGGATACAATCTCAAAAATGACAGAATGATCTCTGTTTGTTTCCAAGGCAAACCATTCAATATCACAGTAATCCAAGTCTATGCCCCAACCAGTAACACTGAAGAAGCTGAAGTTGAATGGTTCTATGAAGATCTACAAGACCTTTTAGAACTAATACCCAAAAAAGATGTTCTTTTCATTATATGATACTGCAATGCAAAAATAGGAAGTCAAGAAACATCTGGAGTAACACGCAATTTGGCCTTGAAATATGGAATGAAGCAGGACAAAGGTTAATAGAGTTTTGCCAAGAGAACACACTGCTCATAGAAAACACCCTTTCCCAACAACGCAAGAGAAGACTCTACACATGGACCTCACCAGATGGTCAACACTGAAATCAGGTTGATTATATTCTTTGCAGACAAAGATGGAGAAGCTCTATACAGTTAGCAAAAACAAGACCGGGAGCTGAGTGTGGCTCAGATCATGAGCTCCTTATTGCCAAATTCAGACATAAATTGAAAAAGGCAGGGAAAACCAATAGACCATTCAGGTATGACCTAAATAAAATCCCTTATGGTTATACAGTGGAAGTGAGAAATAGATTTAAGGGACTATGTCTGATAGATAGAGTGCCTGATGAACTATGGGCTGAGGTTCATGACACTGTACAGGAGACAGGGATCAAGAACATCCCCATGGAAAAGAAATCCAAAAAAGCAAAATGGCTGTCTGTGAAAGCCTTACAAATAGTTGTGGAAAGAAGAGAAGTGAAAAGCAAAGGAGAAAAGGAAAGATGTAAGCTTCTGAATGCAGAGTTTCAAAGAATAGCAAGAAGAGATAAGAAAGCCTTCTTCAGCGATCAATGCAAAGAAATAGAGGAAAAGAACAGAATGGGAAAGACTAGAGATCTCTTCAAGAAAGTTAGAGATACCAAGGGAATATTTCATGCAAAGATAGGCTCGATAAAGGACAGAAATGGTATGGACTTAACAGAAGCAGAAGATATTAAGAAGAGATGGCAAGAATACACAGAAGAACTGTACAAAAAAGATCTTCACAACCCAGATAATCACGATCGTGTGATCACTCATCTAGAGCCAGACATCTTGGAATGTGAAATCAAGTGGGCCTTTGAAAGCATCACTATGAACAAAGCTAATGGAGGTGATAGATTCCAGGTGAGCAATTTCAAATCCTGAAAGATGATGCTGTGAAAGTGCTGCACTCAATATGCCAGCAAATTTGGAAAACTCAGCAGTGGCCACAGGACTGGAAAAGGTCAGTTTTCATTCCAATCCCAAAGAAAGGCAATGCCAAAGAATGCTCAAACTACCACACAATTGCACTCATCTCACATGCTAGTAAAGTAATGCTCAAAATTCTCCAAGCCAGGCTTCAGCAATATGTAAACCGTGAACTTCCTGATGTTCAAGGTGGTTTTAGAAAAGGCAGAGGAACCAGAGATCAAATTGCCAACATCTGCTGGATCATGGAAAAAGCAAGAGAGTTGCAGAAAAACATCTATTTCTGCTTTATTGACTATGCCAAAGCCTTTGACTGTGTGGATCATAATAAACTGTAGAAAATTCTGAAAGAGATGGCCATACCAGAACACTTGACCTGCCTTTTGAGAAACCTATATGCAGGCCAGGAAGTAACAGTTAGAACTGGACATGGAACAACAGACTGTTTCTTATAGGAAAAGGAGTACGTCATTGCTGTATATTGTCACCTTACTTATTTAACTTATATGCAGAGGACATCATGAGAAAAGCTGGACTGGAAGAAACAAGCTAGACTCAAGATTGCCGGGAGGAATATCAATAACCTCAGATATGCAGATGACACCACCCTAATGGCAGAAAGTGAAGAAGAATTAACAACCGTCTTGATGAAAGTGAAAGAGGAGAGTGAAAAGTTTGGCTTAAAGCTCAACATTCAGAAAACGAAGATCATGGCATCTGGTCTGATCGCTTCATGGGAAATAGATGGGGAAACAGTGGAAACAGTGTCAGACTTTATTTGGGGGGGGCTCCAAAATCGCTGCAGATGGTGACTGCAGCCATGAAATTAAAAGATGCTTACTCCTTGGAAGGAAAGTTATGACCAACCTAGATAGTATATTCAAAAGCAGAGACATTACTTTGCCAATAAAGTTCCATCTAGTCAAGACTATGGTTTTTCTAGTAGTCATTTATGGATGAGAGAGTTGGACTGTGAAGAAATCTGAGCACCAAAAAATTGATGCTTTTGAATTGTGGTGTTAGAGAAGACTCTTGAGAGTCCCTTGGACTGCAAGGAGATCCAACCAGTCTGTTCTGAAGATCAGCCTTGAGTGTTCTTTGGAGAGAATGATGCTAAAGCTAAAACTCCAGTACTCTGGCCACTTCATGTGAAGAGTTGACTCATTGGAAAAGACTCTGATGCTGGGAGGGATTGGGGGCAGGAGGAAAAGGAGATGACAGAGGATGAGATGGATGAATGGCTTCACTGATTCGATGGACGTGAGTTTGATTGAAATCTGGGAGTTGTTGATGGACAGGGAGGCCTGGCGTGCTGCAATTCATGGGGTCGCAAAGAGTTGGACACAACTGAGCAACTGAACTGAACTGAAGTGATATCCTTTTATTTAGCTATTATTTTAAAAAATGAATATGGATCATTTTTCTATCTCTTTTATCTTCCTCTTTGGTAGAAAGGACATACTTATTTAAACTATTAAGGAAGAAGATATAAGAAATAAAGAATTGATTCCTATTCATTATTTAGAATAAATAAATAAATAAGTATATATATATATGCATATCCAGCTTGCAAATAAGATTTCTATATATCCATGCATATATATATATATGCACATCCAGCTTGCAAATAAGATTTCTGTATATCCAAGTGTATATATATATGCATATCCAGCTTGCAAATAAGATTTCTAAGAGGTGGTTCATTGCTTGTTTTGTTCTCTTCCTGGTTAGTCTTCTTCATATGAACAATTTTGCAGCCTAATTTTGTGGGCTTTATCCTTAACTTGTGCAAACAACTAAAGGTGTGGGGCAAATAGTTCATATAATTCCTCCACTCAGGAGCTTTGAAGTGTTACTCATGGCCAACATTGACAAAAAAACACTTAGGTGATGTTCGATGAAGACTGCGATTTTCTGATTCTCAGCCTATGAGCAATCAGGGGAGGGAACCCGTGTCTTAGGGATAAAAACTGATTTGACTTCTCCCTCTTTCTGCTTGCTCCCAGACCCTTTCTGTAGAGCAGGATTCTGCAGAAGTAAGGACTACCTCACTGAGCCATTTTTAATTGTCTGTTTTATTCCTGCAATAACATTTGAGAGCATTTCCAACAATCATGAATGGATTTACTGTTTTTCTAGATATGAAGGGATGCAAAGATTGGGACAAATAGATTCAAGGGCTTAGGTCTGATAGAATGCCAGAAGAATTACGGGTGGAATTTTGTAACATTATACAGGAGGCAATGATCAAAAACATCCCCAAGAAGAAAAAGGGAAAATGGCTGACTGAGGAAGCCTTAAAAACAGCTGAGCAAAGAAGAGAAAAAAAGCAAAGGAAAAAAGGAAAAATATACCTATCTGAATGCAGAGTTCCAAAGAATAACAAGGAGAGATAAGAAAGACTTTGTAAGTGAATAATGCAAAGAAATAGAGGAAAATAATAGAATGGGAAATACTGGATATTTCTTCAAGAAAATTATAGATATCAAGGGAACATTTCTCGCAAAGATGCACACAGTAAAGGACGGAAACAGTATGAAGCTAACAGAAGCAGAAGATATTAAGAGGTGGCAAGAATATACAGAAGCATTATACCAAAAAAATTTTAATGACCTGGATAACCATGACAGTGTGATCACTCTCCTAAAGCCAGACATCTGGAGTGTGAAGTCAAGTGGGCCTTAGGAAGCACTACTACTAACAAAGTTGGTGGAGGTTATGGAACTCCAGCTGATCTATTTGAAATACTGAAAGATGATACCGTTAAAGTGCTACACTCAGTAGGCCAGCAAACTTGGAAAACTCAATAGTGGCCATAGGACTGGAAAAGGTCAGTTTTCATTCCAATCCCAAAGAATGGCAATGCCAAAGAATGTTCAAACAACTGCACAATTGCACCCATTCCATATGCTAGCAAGATAATGATCAATAATCTTTCAAGCTAGACTTCAATTGTACATGAACTAAGAACTTCCAGATGTACAAGCTGGATTTAGAAAAGGCAGAGAAACTGGAGATCAAATAGCTAATATCCATTGGATAGTAGATAAAAGCAAAGTAATTCCAGGAAAAAAAAAAAATGAACTTCTGCTTCATTGACAATGCTAAAGCCTTTGACTGTGTGGATCACCAAAAAACTGTGGAAAATTCTGAAAGAGATGGGAATACCAGATCACCTTACCTGCCTCTAGAGAAACCTGTATGCAGATCAAGAAACAACAGTCAGTACCAGACATGAAACAACAGACTGGTTCAGAATTTGGAAAGGAGTATGTTAAGACTATATACTGTCACCCTGGTTATTTAACTTATATGCAGAGTACATCATGTGACATGCCAGGCTGGATGAAGCTGGATGACACCACCCTTATGCATAAAGTGAAGAAGAATTAAAGAGTCTCTCGATGAAGGTGAAAGAGGAGAATGAAAAAGCTGGCTTAAAACTCAACATTCAAAAAACTAAGATCATGGCATCTGGTTCAATCACTTCATGGCAAATATGTGTGCTTAGTCTCTCAGTCATGTCTGACTTTTTGCAGCCCCATGAAATGTAGCCAGTCAGACTCCTTTGTCTATGGGATTCTCCAGGCAAAAATACTGGAGTAGGTTGCTATGGCCTCCTCCAGAGGATCTTCCCAACCCAGGGGTAAAACCCAGGGTTCCTGCATTGCAAGCGGATTCTTTACCATCTGAGCCACCAGGGAAAATAGGTGGGGGAAAATGGAAACTGATGGGCTTTATTTCTTGGGCTCCAAAATCACTGCACACAGTGACTGCAGCCATGAAATTAGACACTTGCTACTTGGAAGAAATGCTATGACAAAACTAGATAGCATATTGTAAAGCAGAGACATCAGTTTGCCAACAAAGGTCCATATAGTCAAATCTATGTTTTTTCCAGGAGTCACATATGGATGTGAGATTTGTACCATAAAGTAGGTTGTGTTGATGCTTTTGAACTGTGGTGCTAGAGAAGACTCTTCAGAGTCCCTTGAACAACAAGGAGATCAAATCACTCAATCCTAAAGCAAATCAACACTGAATATTTATTGGAAGGATTGATGCTGAAGCTGAAGCTCCAATACTTTGACCACCTGATGCCAAGAGCCTACTGATTACAAAAGACCTTGATACTTGAAAAGGTTGAAGGCAGGAGGAGAAGGGAATAACAAAGAATGTGATGGTTGGATAGCATCACCAATTCAATGGATATGAGTTTAAGTAAACATATTGTGGGTGTGAAAGACTGGAAGCCTAGCATGCTACAATCCATGGAGTCGCAAAGATTTGGACCTGAATGAGTGACTAAATAATGAAGATTTGGGCCATGAAATCAGTTCTTGAAAATATCTAACTACCTAAAGACCTGTTCCAGGGCTTCTCTGGTGGTTCAGAAGGTAAAGAATCTGCCTGCAATGCAGGAGTCCTCGGTTCAATCCCTGGTTTGGGAAGATGCCCTGGAGCAGAAAATGGCAACCCACTTCAGTTTTCTTGCCTGGAGAATTCCATGGCAGGCTACATTCCATGGAATCACAAAGAGTTGTACAGGATTGAACGACTAACACAGGCTAAGACCTGTTCCTCCAAATTCTCAGCAACACAGAGTGCCTCACTCTGCCCTGAACTCCCTTGGGAGTATTGAAGATCAACAGCTGCAGCAGCATAGGTTTCAATCTCCACAGAGGCAGATGGTAAATGCCCTTGTTATGGTTGTTCAGTCGCTGGAAAATGCTCTTGGCAAGTGCCAATTTGTAGTTGACAACACACACAGAGATATATTTGTGATGCTCAGTGTGAGGTAATGTTACCTGTTTAAACTTGCTCTGCTTGCTTCATGAAAGACCAATTAACCGAGAGAAGAGGTGTTGAGGCAAGGAATTTTAGTTTCTTTGGAGAACTTGCTGCCCAGGAAGATGGCAGACTAATGTCTCAAAATAACCATTTTGTTGGGGTCTGGATGCCAGGTTCTTTTATAGAAAAGTGTGGGACAGGGGAGGTGAGGAAGTAAAGTAAAAAGACCATTAACTTGCAAATATCTCCTAGAATGGCAAGCCTTGGAGGAGGGTATGCGTTAATTCCTTCCTTCCTGCCATCCACAAATGGACCAGGTCCTGAACAAAGGCACTTTGGTTTAATATTCAGACACAGGGGCAGAGTTCCCTGAGGCAGGCTTTTTTTTTTTTTTAATAAACTGTATCTTTTTACTGAATAAAAGCAATGAGAAGCAAATGTTAAAGAAACATATCCAACATAGAGCCATTATTTGCTCTTGTAATAGTAGGCTTTAAAATGGAATTTAAAATAATTAAAGACAATATTTCCCATTTGAAAATCTCTATTTTTGGCTTCTCCAGACTTTCTAGGAAACTTAGACCTCTATTTTCTTTTTCTTGTTTTTCTTTTAGTTTAAAAGTTCAGATTTATTTAGGTTTTACATAATGTCCTCTTTTTTGGTTGCCCTAGGATCCTATCCAGGGATACCATATTATATTGTGTTGTCATGTTGCCATAAGACTTACTTGGCTGTGACAGTTTTTTAGGCTTTTTTAGTTGTGATGATCTTGACAGTTCCAAGTATCTCAGTTCAGTTTAGTTGCTCAGTCATGTCCGACCCTTTGCAACCCCATGGACTGCAACACGCCAGGCTTCCTTATGCATCACCAACTCCCAGCGCCTACTCAAACCCATGTCCATTGAGTCGGTGATGCCATCCAACCATCTCATCCCCTGTCGTCCCCTTCTCCACCCACTTTTAATCTTTCTCAGCATCAGGGTCTTTTCAAATGAGTCGATTCTTCGCATCAGGAGGTCAAAGTATTGGAGTTTCAGCTTCAGCATCAGTCCTTCCAATAAATACAGGTCAGATATTTTGAAAAATGTCCCTAAATGTGAGCTTATCTGATGTTTTCCTCATGATTAGACTGGAGTTAAAGGTTTTAGGGAGGAAGATCACAAAGATAAAATACCATTTTCAACATGTCATATCAAGAGTACACACAAGCAACAAACCTTATCACTGTTGAAGGTTACCTAGCTCACGTGTCTCAGCTAGTGTTTTCCAGATTTACACATTGTAGTTACTCTTATTTCCTCCAAGTTGGCTCCCCCCCCAATACTATTCTCTTTTTTTAAATATAAATTTATTTATTTTTTAAATTACTAATGCTAATTAGTAATTTAAATGCTAATTACTTTACAATACTGTATTGGTTTTGCCATACATTGACATGAATCTGCCATGGGTATACATGTGTTCCCCATCCTGAACCCCTCTCCCAGCTCTCTCCCCATACCATCCCTCTGGGCCATCCTAATGCACCAGCCAAGACCACCCTGTATCATGTATCAAACCTGGACTGGTGATTCATTTCACATATGATAATATACATGTTTCAATGCTATTTTCCCAAATTATCTCACCTTCATGCTCTCCCACAGAATCCAAAAGACTGTTCTATACATCTGTGTCTTTTTTGCTGTCTTGCATACAGGGCTATCATTACCATCTTTCTAAATTCTCTATATATGCATTATTATACTGTATCGGTGTTTTTCTTTCTGGCTTACTTCACTCTGTATAATAGGTTCCAGTTTCATCCACCTCATTAGAACTTGATTCAAATGTATTCTTTTTAATGGCTGAGTAATACTCCATTGTGTATATGTACCACAGCTTTCTTATCCATTCATCTGCTGATGGACATCTAGGTTGCTTCCATGTCCTGGCTATTATAAACAGTGCTATAAAACTCCTAAAGGAAAACATAGGCAAAACACTCTCTGACAAATCACAGCAGGATCCTCTATGACCCACCTCCCAGAATATTGGAAATAAAAGCAAAAATAAACAAATGGGACCTAATTAAATTTAAAAGCTTCTGCACAACAAAGGAAACTATAAGCAATGTGAAAAGAAAGTTTTCAGAATGGGAGAAAATAATAGCAAATGAAGCAACTGACAAAGAATTATCTCAAAAATATACAAGAAACCCCTGCAGCTCAGTTCCAGAAAAATAAACGACCCAATCAAAAAATGAGCCAAAGAACTAGACATTTCTCCAAAGAAGACATACAGATGGCTAACAAACACATGAAAAGATGTTCAACATCACTCATTATCAGTTCAGTTCAGTTCAGTTGCTCAGTCATGTCCGACACTTTGAATGCATGCAACCCCATGAATTGCATCACACCAGGCCTCCCTGTCCATCACCAACTCCCGGAGTTCACGCAAACTCAAGTTCATCGAATCGAGGATGCCATCCAGACATCTCATCCTCTGTCTTCCCCTTCTTCTCCTGCAGAAATGCAAATCAAAATCACAATGAGGTACCATTTCACGCCAGTCAGAATGGCTGCTATCCAAACGTCTATAAGCAATAAATGCTGGAGAGGGTATGGAGAAAAGGGAACCCTTTTACACTGTTGGTGGGAATGCAAACTAGTATAGCCACTATGGAGAACAGTGTGGAGATTCCTTCAAAAACTGGAAATAGAACTGCCATATGACCCAGCAATCTCACTGCTGGAAAGGCACATCGAGGAAACCAGAATTAAAAGAGACAGGTGTACCCCAATGATCATCACAGCACTGTTTATAATTAGACCTATATTTTCACATGACAAAGAGATGTTAAATAAAACCTGCCATGTAGGAAAGTGATCAGTTAATTTCTGTTCCAAATACTGTCCAATGTTACTTTATTTCACTATTCCTCAGCATCAGCTTCCAGTATAAGTTGAATTTGTCATTTTTATTTTTTACTATTTTTAGAGTAGGCAAATATCTGTCTAAAGTAAGAAAAACAAAATGTAAACTTTTATGTTTCAAGGAAATTGTTTGAGAGCATATTATCTTGTTTTAGTTTTTATTTCTGTGTTTTAACATGAAGACAGATTGCTACAGGCCTACTTCATTTATGATCTGCATGCATGCTGGAGATGGCTGCATTTATAATTCTCCTAAACATAGTTCTTATTGTATTTTTCTCCAATGAAGTTCTTTAGTACCTTTATGGAACTAATACCTTTATGGAGTATCTTGAAAGGAATGCATATACAATGTTATATCTCTGTATTCATTAAGGAAATAAATATGTCTAAGAGAAGATGAGATGATTAAACAGTGCCCATGAAAAGATGGAGAATGAATATATATTTATTTGGCTGAGCAAAAAGTATTGTTTGTTTGTTTGTTTGTTTTCAGTAAGGTGGCTCTAGTAGTGCTTAGCTGTCCTTAACATCATTCAAAACAATTTTGTTAGATTGTATTGTGACAATTGTTATCAGCCTGCATTAAAAGAAGGCATCAAAAATGGAGAATTTTTGTGTAGTCATATAAATATTGAAGCTGGAAGAAAAAGCAATATTTTTGGCATGTTATACTATATTATTTCAAGAAAGATAAAAATGTCTCTGAGACACACACACAAAGATTTTTGCAATATATGGAGAAGGTTGTATGACTGAGCAAATGTGTCAAAAGTGGTTTGCAAAGTTTTGTGCTGGAGATTTTTTGCTGGAAGATCCAAGGTTGGATAGATCAGGTGAAGTTGATGGCTTTCAAATAAAGCCATTAATTGAGAATAATCAGTATTATACTATGTGAGGCATAGCCAACACACTCAAAATATCCAAATCAAACACTGAAAATCATTGGCACCAGCTTAGTTATGTTAATCACTTCAATGTTTGGGTTTCACATAAATTAGGTGAAAAAACTTTCTTGATCATGACATAGACAACTTCAGAATACAAGTAGGAAAAATAGAAGCATACAGTGACACTTCTACTTCATAGTTTTACCTGAATTTGCCTGAATAACAGAAAGGGAGATTCTTTGTTACATGTTGTCTGGAACAAGTGAGAAAGAGTTTTGTATACATGGGAAATAAGGTCAAGTAAAATTTCCCTTTAGTCTATATGATGAGTCTGTCTGAAAAATGGCAATCCATTTTTAGTCCACTCTTTCCATTTTTGTATAAAAATATATTTTTGCAAAAGTTTTTTTCTGACATAATTATTGGTATTCATTTGTTTTGCAGTTATAAATGTAGCATATATCTGTGCTTTGGGATTCTTCATTATAAACTTTAAGTAAAAAATAATGTTAGACCTATACAGAATGGGAGGTTATTGTGCTCTGGCTGATTTTGTCATGGCTGTCTATAACGAAGTGATGTTTCATGATATATGCCACTTTCAGCACAGTTACACAAAAGGGCCTAATTTTAGAATACTTTTCAGTGATGTTCAACAAAAAGCATGAATCAAAGAAAAGTGTCTTTGATGTACTGTTGAAATTAAGTACTGTTTTGCAAATGAATTAAAATACAGTGTTCTTTGATGGTTGATTACTTCCTGTTATGCAGTGTTTAAACTTTGCCCAGGGCAACTAAGCACACACACAGTGAATACACCCAGGCCTCATATTAACTATTTTTCTGGTGATATTTTGGATTCTTTTGCATTATCTGAGAAAAGGATGGAATACAATGGCCCTGAAATACAAGAAAAAAATTTTTCCTTCTATGTATCCTTTTGTCAAGATTGCAGAAAGTAGAAAAACAACTGTTACTGAAGGGACAGCTTACATTCAAAATAAAACCTGCTACATCAACAGAAAGCAAAATCACAAGTTGTGGTGATGGTAGAGATATTTACCATTTCTGAATCAAAAACTAATTTGCTGGCTTTGATTGAAATATAGAAGGACATGAGCCTGGTGTGTGTAGTGAATTCAGATTTAAACTCAGTCAAAACAAAGCAACCTAATTCCTCCAAATGTCATTCTAAGCTGGTACCTTTGGAGAGGTTCTTCTAAATTAGTAGAAGTCCTATCTGGAACAGTGCTTTATTATGGACATGCCTCTTGGGTAGGATAAGATGCTGAGCATAAAGTATTTGGTTAATTATAGGGCTAGGAAGAGAAAGCTAACTAATGATGCATTTCATTTTTCATTATCCTTTTGAATATACCAATAAAAAAATAAAACTTACTTATTGAAAAATTTTAAACACTCACTATTTCTGCTTTATTGACTAAGCCAAAGCCTTTGACTGTGTGGATCACAATAAACTGTGGAAAATTCTGAAAGAGATAGGAATACCAGACCACCTGATCTGCCTCTTGAGAAACCTATATGCAGGTCAGGAAGCAATAGTTAGAAATGGAAATGGAACAACAAACTGGTTCCAAATAGGAAAAGGAGTATGTCAAGGCTGTATATTGTCACCCTGCTTGTTTAACTTATATGCAGAGTGCATCATGAGAAACGCTGGTGTGGAAGAAGCACAAGCTGGAATCAAGATTGCTGGGAGAAATATCAATGACCTCAGATATGCAGATGACACCTCCCTTATGGCAGAAAGTGAAGAGGAACTAAAAAGCCTCTAGATGAAAGTGAAGGAGAAGAGTGAAAAAGTTGGCTTAAAGCTCAACATTCAGAAAACGAAGATCATGGCATCTGGTCCCATTACTTCATGGGAAATAGGTGGACAAACAGTGGAAACAGTGTCAGACTTTTTTTGGGGGGGGCTCCAAAATCACTGCCGATTGTGACTGCAGCCATGAAATTAAAAGACGCTTACTCCTTGGAAGGAAAGTTATGACCAACCTAGATAGCATATTCAAAAGCAGAGACATTACTTTGCCAACAAAGGTCCATCTAGTCAAGACTATGGTTTTTCCAGTGGTCATGCATGTATGTGAGAGTTGGACTGTGAAGAAAGCTGAATGCCAAAGAATTGATGCTTTTGAACTGTGGTATTGGAGAAGACTCCTGAGAGTCCCTTGGACTGGAAGGAGATACAACCAGTCCATTCTGAAGGAGATCAGCCCTGGGATTTCTTTGGAGGGAATGATGCTGAAGGTGAAACTCCAGTACTTTGGCCACCTCACGCGAAGGGTTGACTCACTGGAAAAGACTCTGATGCTGGGAAGGATTTGGGGCAGGAGGAGAAGGGGACGACAGAGGATGAGATGGCTGAATGGCATCAGTGACTTGATGGATGTGAGTCTGAGTGAACTCCGGGAGTTGGTGATGGACAGGGAGGCCTGGAGTGCTGTGATTCATGGGGTCACAGAGAGTCAGACACGACTGAGCAACTGAACTGAACTGAACTGATGGTGTCAAATGGGCATGTGTTATAGCTTATTTCCTAAGAGAATTACAATATTGGAAAAGCAATACTTAAATATAGATGTTTGATGCATGGATACCAAGGGGAAAAGAGATAGGGTGGACTAGGAGATTGGTATTGATATATGTACACATTGCTATGTATAAAATAAATAACTAATGAGAACATGCAGCATAGCACTGGGAACTCTACTCAATGTTCTTGGTAGAGCATTGGGAAAGGGAAGGCAATCCATATTTTATCCTCTACCACTGCCCCTTTAAAGTTATTAAGTAAGGCTACTAGTTTTTGTTCTATAGATGAAGCATGGCAGTCTTTGAATTTCAGACTTAAGTTATAAGTCTGAAATGGGAAGGCAATCCAATAAAGACAGGATATATATATAAATATAGCTGGTTCACTTTGCTGTACGGCAGAAACTGACACAATGTTGTAAAGCAACTCCAATTTTATACCCATTAAAATTAATTTAAAAATAAGTGTTAATAAGTGTAGGCATTTGGAGCAAGAAAATTAGGACTGTAATCTTAATTCTGCATTTAATAATCACTTGACTTTTGATAAATTACAGAATTGTTTTGTTTTCCATCCATAGGGAACTGCTATTAAAATTAAATGAAATATGTTACATGAAAAATGCTTAAGTACTTTTAAAAAAACTATAGAAGCGCTGTTTTATTTTAATTTAGCATTTTAAAAGAAGAGTTTAGAGTCAATTCTTTCAAATATTTTACAACAGTATGAATCATGATTCTCCACTCACAGGATGCCATTTTTACATCACCAAATGTAACTTGCAAGATACATTCATAAACAGATAAAAAATTTTATCGTCCATCACTGAAACCCCTTAAATTAATTAAGTATGGCTATCAGTCTTAGATCTGATAGATAGAGTGCCTGATGAACTATGGACTGAGGTTCGTGACATTGTACAGGAGACAGGGATCAAGAACATCCCCATGGAAAAGAAATCCAAAAAAGCAAAATGGCTGTCTGGGGAAGCCTTACAAATAGCTGTGAAAAGAAGAGAAGTGAAAAGTAAAGGAGGAAAGGAAAGATATAAGCATCTGAATGCAGAGTTCCAAAGAATAAGCAAGAAGAGATAAGAAAGCCTTCTTCAGCGATCAATGCAAAGAAATAGAGGAAAACAACAGAATGAGAAAGACTAGATATCTCTTCAAGAAAATTAGAGATACCAAGGGAAAATTTTATGCAAAAATGAGCTCGATAAAGGACAGAAATGGTCTGGACCTAACAGGAGCAGAAGATATTAAGAAGAGATGGCAAGAATACACAGAAGAACTGTACAAAAAAGATCGTCACAACCCGGATAATGACGATGGTGTGATCACTCATCTAGAGCCAGACATCCTGGAATGTGAAGTCAAGTGGGCCTTTGAAAGCATCGCTACAAACAAAGCTAGTGGAGGTGATAGAATTCCAATTGAGCTATTTCAAATCCTGAAAGATGATGCTGTGAAAGTGCTGCACTCAATAGGCCAACAAATTTGGAAAACTCAGCAGTGGCCACAGGCCTGGAGAAGGTCAGTTTTCATTCCAGTCCCAAAGAAAGGCAATGCCAAAGAATGCTCAAACTACCACACAATTACACTCATCTCACATGCTAGCAAAGTAATGCTCAAAATTCTCCAAGCCAGGCTTCAGCATTGCGTGAACCATGAACTTCCTGATGTTCAAGCTGGTTTTAGAAAAGGCAGAGGAACCAGAGATCAAATTGCCAACATCCGCTGGATCATGGAAAAAGCAAAGGAGTTCCAGAAAAACATCTATTTCTGCTTTATTGACTATGCCAAAGCTTTTGACTGTGTGGATCACAATAAACTGTGGAAAATTCTGAAAGAGACTGGGATACCAGACCACCTGACGTGCCTCTTGAGAAATCTGTATGCAGGTCAGGAAGCAACAGTTAGAACTGGACATGGAACAATAGATTGGTTCCAAATAGGAAAAGGAGTACATCAAGGCTGTATATTGTCATGCTGCTTATTTAACTGATATGCAGAATACATCATGAGAAACACTGGACTGGAAGAAACACAAGCTGGAATCAAGATTGCCGGGAGAAATATCAATACTCTCAGTTATGCAGATGACACCACCCTTATGGAAGAAAGTGAATAGGAACTAAAAAGCCTCTTGATGAAAGTAAAAGAAGAGAGTGAATAACTTGGCTTTAAGATCAACATTCAGAAAACGACAATCATGGCATCTGGTCCCATCACTTCCTGAGAAATAGATGGGGAAACAGTGGAAACAGTGTCAGACTTTATTTTGGGGGGCTCCAAAATCACTGCAGATGGTGACTGCAGCCATGAAATTAAAAGACACTTACTCCTTGGAGGAAAAGTTATGACCAGCCTAGATAGCATATTCAAAAGCAGAGACATTACTTTACCGACTAGGGTCCTTATAGTCAAGGCTATGGTTTTTCCAGTAGTCATGTATGGATGTGAAATTTGGACTGTGAAGAAGGCTGAGCACTGAAGAATTGATGCTTTTGAACTGTGGTGTTGGAGAAGACTCTTGAGAGTCCCTTGGACTGCAAGGAGATCCAACCAGTCCATTCTGAAGGAGATCAGCCCTGGGATTTCTTTGGAATGAATGATGCTAAAGCTGAAACTCCAGTACTTTGGCCATGTCATGTGAAGAGTTGACTCATTGGAAAAGACTTTGATGTTGGGAGGGATTAGGGGCAGGAGAAGAAGGGGACGACAGAGGATGAGATGGCTGGATGGCATCAGTGACTCGATGGACATGAGTCTGAGTGAACTCCGGGAGTTGGTGATGTACAGGGAGGCCTGGCGTGCTGCAATTCATGGGGTCGCAAAGAGTCGGACACGACTGAGCGACTGAACTGAAATCAACTTAGTCTTTGTACTGTAGATGAAACATGGCAGCCTTTGAATTTTAGACTTAGAGTATAAAAAATCATCCAGCCAATAATTAAAATATCCAATCCTTTATAATTTTCAAAGCTTTACACTTCAGCTAATGTTGAAGCTTCCACACCACCTGTCTAGCCTGATCTGCTGTAAGTTGAGAAGGCTTCCATCAGAGTGAGTACAGTCAAATTCTTCTTTCTTTTTACCAACTGCACATCTATACTTACTCTTATAGCTTCTTTAGCTGTGGTGCCTGACCTCTTGGGGACTAGAAACTGAAGAGGGGAAAGAGGAAAAAGGATAGGAAAGTTCTTATTTGATGGACACTGATGAGAGGTGGCATCAGTAAATGTTCAAAACTGACAGTTTCTCAGTAGCTTATGTGCGTCAGTCTAGATCACACACATCTCTGTTGCTGCAAATATCTCACCAGAATATCTTTCTCAGTAGATGACTTTATCTTGACATTTAAACTGCATATCCTTCTCAAATGCCTCCTGTAATACAGTCCCAGATTTGGTTTGCTGAGGTCCAATTCCCCCTCCAGGTGATCCTCTTATTTATATGTTTTTATTGCAGGATAATTCCTTTACAATGTTATGTTCGCTTCTGCTGTACAACAATGTGAATCGGCAATAATTTATATAAATATATATGTGTATATATACACACACACACACACACACTACCTCTTGAACCCCATCCCAGCCCTCCAAATCTTCACAGAGGGCCAGGCTCGGCTCCTTGTGTTACATAGCTATCTGTTTTACACGTGATGGTGTATGTACGTCAGTGCCCCTTTCTCAGCTAGTCTTAGCCTCGCCTTCCCTAGCTGGGCCCACAAGTCCATTCTCTATCTGCATCTCCACTCCTTCCCTGCAGATAGCTTCATCAATACTATTTCCATCTAGATTCCATATATATACTTTAATATATACGTTTTATATTTGTGTTTCTTTTTCTGACTTACTTCATTCTATAACAGGTTCTAGATTCATCTACTTCACACACCAGAACTGACTCAAATTCATTCCATTTTATGGCTGAATAATATTCCATTATACATATGTACCACATCTTCTTTATCAATCCAGTCATCTGTTGATGGAAGCTAAGTTGCTTCCATGTCCTAGCTATTACAAATAGTACTTCAATGAACATTGGGGTACATGTGTCTTTTTTAACTGTGGTTTTCTCAGGGTATATGCACAATAGTGGGATTGCTGGATCATATGATAGTTTTATTCTTAGTTTTTCAAGGAATGTCCATACTGTTCTCTATGTCTGTATCAATTTTACATTCTCACCAATAATGCAGGAGGATTTCCTTTTTCTCCACATCTTCTCCAGCATTTTTTATTTGTAGATTTTTTTGATGATGGCCATTGTGTTTGGTGTGAAATGATACCTCACTGTAGTTTTGATTTGCATTTCTCTAATAATGAGTGATGTTGAGCATCTTTTCCTGTGTTTATTGGCCATCTCTATGTTTTCTTTGAAGAAATGTCTGCTCAGGTGATTCTCTTTGATTGGGTCTAGAATAGTCTCAAACTAAGTCTCTTTCGGAGATGAGACCCACAGCTAGTCAACAGAAAACACCTAAGCATTCTTTTCTTCCATAGACTTGGAAATATGGTAATTTTATTTTGTTTTATATAATTTTATATACTTATTTATGACTGTGCTGGGTCTTTGTAGCTGGGGCAGGCTTTTTCTCTAGTTGTGGTGAGCGGGGGGCTATTCTCTAGTTGCAGTATTTGGGCTTCTCATTGTGGTGGCTTTTCTTTTTGTGGAGTACAGGCTCTAGGGCACACAGCCTTCAGTAGCTGCAACATATGCACTCAGTAGTTGTGGCTCCCAGGCTTTAAGCACAGGCTCAATAGTTGTGGTAAATGGGCATGGTTGCTCTGTGGCGTGTGGAACTGTTCTGCACCAAGGATCAAACCTGTGTCTCCTGCGTTGGCAGGCAGACTCTCCACCACTGAGTCACCAGAAAAGTCCTGGAGTAAGTTTCTTAGTTATAGTCTTCTACCCCATTGAGTACTTCAATTGAATTCTTTACATGATTTTCAGGAATAATCCATAGTCCTCACCAGCCCCAAATTGCAGCTAACACAATTTAAGTAGTGGGTTTTGATAATAGCATACAGTGGGCATTGGCCTTTTTCTTCCAAGTTGACCATCCCTGCTTTTAACTGGAGATTTTAGATCATTTACATTTGATATATTGACCAACACGGTTAGTTTGGTTTATGCTGTGCTGTGCTATGCTTAGTCACTCAGCAGTGCCCAACTCTTTTGTGATGCTATGCACTGTATCCCGCTAGGCTCTTCTGTCCATGGGATTCTCGCGGGGGGGGGGGGGGATGGAGGGTGTTGTCATTTCCACCTCCAAGGGGTCTTCCCAACTCAAGTATCCCGATGCAGGGATCATGTCTCCACCATTGGCAGGTGGATTCTTTACCGCTGAGCCTCTTGGCAAGCTATAGTTGGCTATATGTTACTTTTCTATTTGTTTTATTAGGTTGGGTGCAAACAATTTGGCTTCAGACAGTGAATTTTAAATCACATCTGGGGTAAAATTCATGACAGCAGCATAAAAGACATAATCAAGGGACTGGGCATATAATATTGTAAGCTTTCTGTATTAAGTGATGGCTTTGTAATGTATCAACTTGGTTAGCATGAAAACCATTTATCAGAATTCTCTCTCTTACGTCTCTGTTCCATGTGGCTACAGCTGAAATTTATGTGGGAGATTTGGAGAGTGGAAGTAAAATCTCAGCTATTTTGGAGCTTATATACTCTATTTATTCATTGTTTCACTTCTTTAGGGTAAGGCAGTGTTCTGCAAATGCTCCATCTTCTACTTGATCCTTCTTCAGTTTTTCTGACTCCTGGAAGGGTGTTTATAAATTTAGTCCAATTAATAAACTCCAGTTAAAAATGTACCAGCTTCTGTAGTACCTCTGCACAATAAACACTGAGGTAAATATATCTGAAACAGGTTTCCGTTCATCCATGTATGCTTCAGCTGAAGTTTATGGATTCCAGCTTGTCCTTTTCTTCTCTCAATTTATGTCCATCATCTTCCTTATTGTCTGTCCTATGAATTTCCTGATGCCAGAACATCAGTCCTGAACGTACCAAATCTAGAAACTGTATAACCAGTTAACACAATTGCCTATGGTCAAATATTTGTATAACCACAGATACACACACACACAAATTTATATGTATATGAATGTTCATATGTTCATATATGTATATATACATACCTACACATATGGTTATGTGCCTATTAACAAATATGTGTATATATCTGTATTTATAAATATAGAAATATTTTAAAATTGATTGAATATTAAATACTAATTTAATTTAATTTTAAAAATTTACATATTACTTTTATTATTTTCTGTATTGTTACCAATTCTCTGGGAAAAATATTTGCTAGTTCAGGCACATAACTATATTCTCCCTATCCTTCATTGTTTTCTCTGAATCACTGGTTAGAGATATTTTTGTTTGTTTTTGCTTTTCAAGCTTGAGACTCAGTAACATTTTATTTTAATTTTTACACTTAATTTTATATTGGAATATAGCCTATCAACATTGTGATAGTTTTCATGAACAGGGAAGGGACTAGCCATATGTATACTTGTATCCATTTTCCTGTAAATTCCTCTCCCGTCAAGCTGCCACATAACACTGAACAGCATTCTATGGCTATACAGTAGGTTTTTGTTGGTTATCCATTTAAAATATAGAAGTATGTACACATTGGTTAGGAATATTTTCATTCCATGTAGGTTCATGTCTAGTCAGTACCTTTGTTCCTTTATGTCAGTTGTCCACACCAAATGCAATCAAATGTAAGGTATGGACATATGTGGTTAGTAACAGCCTCTTTTTCAATCACAAGCCGTCAAATATAGTTGGTGATGTGTCACTCAGGCAATAAAAGATGGTCATGGTTAGATCAACTACAATTGTACTCTTAATTTTTAAGTACTTGGTTTCTCATTATATCACTATATTATTATACCAATCTATAAATTTAGATGATATAACTGGCATCATCCCTGACATACATATGAAAAGACTGAGTCAAGGAACATAAAGGGATTTTCTAAAATCACTAAGGTACTGAAAAGTATGAAATTAGAACCAAGTTGTCTTAATTTTCATTTTAGTATCTTTTGTTTCAGATCACTATCCATAAAGTTTGAATATTATTCTTCTAATAGAACCTTAGTTTTGTGTGAAGACGTGTGCTTTTTCATCTATCTTTGAAATTATATTCATAATCAAGTAATGATTAATGAATCTTCTCTCTGTATGCATTTGAAATCATCAATGATGCACTCAAAAGAGAGATCGAGAAAGCTGTTCAGATTTGAGAAATGAAGCCATTTTTCTTCTGCTTTCATGATGTTCAGTTTAATTCTTGCTAGCTCATTAAGGTACATGGTTTTTGCTTTCATTTTCTAAATCTAAAATGAAATGTATATCTCTAAATAAGCTTGATAATTTTATTTTCTTATTATTCCTTCAGGGAACTTAGGGATTCTTTGATTGATTCCAACAATCAATTTATAGAATTGTGTAGTTCCTTCTCACATTCTGACTATTTAAAATGGAGTTTCTTTTCGCTTCATGTCTTCAACATTTTCATCATTATGATCTGTGTTTAATAGATTCATATTTTAACTATAAGGAGTCAAAGATTTCTATGAATAAGAAAAGGGTATAAAGGGGTCATCAAACATATGGATGTACTAGTGTGTGGATGGAGCTCAGTTATGTCTGACTCTTTGCAACTCCATGGACCCATCAGGCTCCCCTCTCCATGGATTTTCTGGGCAAAAATACTGGAGTGGGTTGCCATTTCCCTCTTCAGGGGATCTTTCTGACCCAGGCCACTTCTCTTGCATTTCCTGCGTTGGCATATGCATTCTTTACCACTGCACCACCTGGGCTTTCCTGGATGCATTGGTAGTTATCAAAGTCTCCAAACTAGTTAAAGTTATTGCATATTATAATTTTAGTTCTAAAGATTCAGGTCAGGAAAAACAGACACCTGTAGTATTACATACCAAGAAAAATTTTTTTCAGATTACTGTGTAAATAACTGCATTGAACTTTGTTACTTGTAACCTGGTTTTATTGTACTAATTTTATTCATATTGTGGTATAGAAATCTCTATCAAGAAACATTTAATAAATATAATTTATATTAACCAGCCAACTGTTATAATTAAACAAATCTGGAATATCCAGAGCATTTACTTAATACCAAAGAGGCCATGCATATCCTTTATTGTGGCTTGGGAAAAATACTTGTGCAGTGATTTTTATACAGAATGAAGGGATTTTTAAATGTTTTACAAGTACTAATCCTTTTAACATCTCAACAAATAAGGATTTTAAATGATACTTCACTTAGAGAGACTAAGAGATGATATATAGATTTCTCAAATTGTCAGGGTTTGAACACTAGAAACAGATTTCTGGGTTCATAATTTATTATCCTATTCTAAATGAGTGGCTGCTACACCTCTTGGCAATATTAGCTGTTAGAATGTAATTCTTAACTTTCAGTAATAAAACTACAGACAGCTTACATTTTCCAAAATAAAAAATAAATAATATGTTAGAAAATTTTAATTAAAGATGAATAAATAAATCAATCACTAAATATAGAATTTAAAGTGTTTTGTTAATTTTAATTATTTTATTTACTCATCTTGACAAACTTCTTGAGTTATTTATTCTGTTCATTTTAAAGGCAAGTAAGTAAAGGATGATATTTTAAATGTTTTCTTTAGAGTCCTAGTTAGTAAGATCTGCGATCCAAAGCCAAGTCTTCTTACCTCAGCATATTTGCTTTTCTCACTCTATAACATTCTGTCATCTTTGGAACAGTATTTTGGGTATAACTATAAGCTCAGAACATTCAGTATTTGTGTTTTTATTTATCAATGCATTGTCTTGTTTCTAGTTTGACATTCTAGGTATGTTCCCTCCATTCTCCCCCAGACTGTGTCAGCTTAAAATGAATAGCGAGAATAATTTATAACTGCAAATTTAAAAGTCTAAAATATTTTTGCTGATTTCTTTTCCAGAAAACCACAATTTAAAGCAAACATTGGTACAGCAACACATCATTTATCTGACACTGGATGGTTTTGCAAACTCATCTGTAAAAATCCAGAGTAATAGATTGTCAAAAAGACTTTAAGTAACAAGAGGTATGTCACAATATCAGTATTGATATATACTAATTGTATAAAATTTACAGTTTTCAGTGGTAAAAGGAGACACCCATTTTATGACAGATGAGAAGTCACTATGCTGTCAGGACCACATTTAAAATGCTGAGAAGTAACAGTTAAATGTAAAACTGAAAGAAAATACTGTATAAAGTAAACCTAATCATCTTCAAGTCACAATAGTTGACGGCCATTCAAATGAAAATTAATTAGCATCAATAGTATATATGGCCTTAATGTTATCATAGCACAACCTAATAAAGAAAATTCCTTATTATGATTTATATTTAAATCAATTGTAAAATCAAAGCTAGCAGTTTTAATATAGCAGATATGTAGAGAATTTTGTACCTTTAAACTGTCTGAATATTCAGAGTATAAAAAGGAGGTTTGTTGTGTATAAATGCATAAAATATTTATGTTATAATTTTATTAATTTTTAAATAATATATATCTGTGTGTTTGACTTACACTTTTTATTTTGAGATTAACTTATAAGCATGAACTATTAACTGGATTTGAATATTAAATTAAAAAATAGAATTTCTTCCTATAAGAATTTTTCATTCCTTTCTGAAGTGATTTGTATGTTTGAGGCATCATTTATTCCTAAGAAAGTAAAGTTTTCACTAACTCTAATGTTCATGCAGTAAAAGTCCAGGTTACTTGTGTATTCTCATTGACTTGGTTAAACAGAGTAGATTTTTTTCTTTTTATTAAATATTGTTACAAATTTAAGACACTTTATTTAGGACAGTTTAAAGTTATCTCAATTATAAAATAATGAACTCTCTTATAACTATCAGCTATCATCACCTACTGCTTCAGCTGGGAGAAGTAGAAGATTGATGTATTAAAATTATGCACACTAACAAATGTCCTCTCTAGACTAAGGTCATCAAATCAAGGCAGTAAGGATGAAGAGTAAGTAGCAGCCTCAGTGTGGAGAAGTAGTATGCACAGGGTTTAGGGACTATAGCTTGTCGTGACATTGTACAGGAGACAAGGATCAAGACTATCCCCATGGAAAATAAATCCAAAAAAGCAAAATGGCTGTCTGGGGAGGACTTACAAATAGCTGTGAAAAGAAGAGAAGCGAAAGCAAAGGAGAAAAGGAAAGATATAAGCATCTGAATGCAGAGTTCTAAAGAATAGCAAGGAGAGATAAGAAAGCCTTCCTCAGTGATCAATGCAAAGAAATAGAGGAAAACAACAGAATGGGAAAGACTAGAGATCTCTTCAAGAAAATTAGAGATACCAAGGGAACACTTCATGCAAAGATGGGCTCGATTAAGGACAGAAATGGTATTGACCTAACAGAAGCAGAAGATATTAAGAGGTGGCAGGAATACAAAGAAGAACTGTACAAAAAAGATCTTCATGACCCAGATAATCACAATGGTATGATCACTCACCTAGAGCCAGACATCCTGGAATGTGAAGTCAAGTGGGCCTTAGAAAGCATCACTATGAACAAAGCTTGTGGAGGTGATGGAATTCCAGTTGAGCTATTACAAATCCTGAAAGATGATTCTGTGAAAGTGCTGCACTCACTATGCCAGCACATTTGGAAAACTCAGCAGTGGCCACAGGACTGGAAAAGGTCAGTTTTCATTCCAATCCCAAAGAAAAGACAATGCCAAAGAATGCTCAAACTACTGCACAATTGCACTCATCTCACATGCTAGGAAAGTAATGTTCAAAATTCTCCAAGCCAGACTTCAGCAATACATGAACCATGAACTTCCAGATGTTCAAGCTGGATTTAGAAAAGGTAGAGGAACCAGAGATCAAATTGCCAACATCTGCTGGATCATGGAAAAAGCAAGGGAGTTCCAGAAAAACATCTATTTCTGCTTTATTGACTATGCCAAAGCTTTTGACTGTGTGGATCACAATAAACTGTGGAAAATTCTGAAAAAGATGGGAATACCAGACCACCTGACGTGCCTCTTGAGAAACCTGTATGCAGGTCAGGAAGCAACAGTTAGAACTGGTCATGGAACAACAGACTGGTTCCAAATAGGGAAAGGAGTACATCAAGGCTATATATTGTCACCCTGCTTATTTAACTTCTATGCAGAGTACATCATGAGAAACGCTGGTCTGGAAGAAGCACAAGTTGGAATCAAGATTGCCGGGAGAAATAGCAATAACCTTAGCTATGCAGATGACACCACCCTTATGGTAGAAAGTGAAGAGGAACTAAAAAGCCTCTTGATGAAAGTGAAGGAGAAGAATGAAAAGTTAGCTTAAAGCTCAATATTCTTAAACCTAAGATCATGACATCTGGTCCCATCACTTTATGGGAAATAGATGGGAAACAGTGAAAACTGTGTCAGACTATTTTTTTGGGCTCCAAAACCACTGCAGAAGGTGACGGCAGCCATGAAACTAAAAGACACTTACTCCTTGGAAGGAAAGTTATGACCAACCTAGACAGCATATTAAAAAGCAGAGATATTACTTTGCCAACTATGGTCTGTCTAGTCAAGGCTATGGTTTTTCCAGTAGTCATGTATGGATGTGAAAGTTGGACTGTGAAGAAAGCTGAGTGCCAAAGAATTGATGCTTTTGAACTGTGGTGCTGGAGAAGACTCTTGAGATCCCTTGGACTGCAAGGAGATCCAACCAGTCCATCCTAAGGGAGGCCAGTCCTGGCTGTTCATTGGAAGGACTGATGCTGAGGCTGAAACTCCAATACTTGGCCACCTCATGCAAAGAGTTGATTCATTGGAAAAGACCCTGATGCTTGGAGGGATTGGGGGCAGGAGAGAAGGGGATGACAGAGGATGAGATGGCTGGATGACATCACTGACTCAATGCACATGAGTTTGGGTGAACTCCTGGAGTTAGTGATGGACAGGGAGGCCTGGAGTGCTGTGATTCATGGGGTCTCAAAGAGTCGGACACAACTGAGTACTGAACTGAACTGAACTGAAAGTCCCTGATTAGTAGTTCTTCTTTCACATAAATCCTATACAGGATTTATGTGCAACTTCTTTCAAAGACTGTTCATTTCAGTTCATTTAATATTCTATCAGGTTTATAGAAAAAATTAGTTTTAATTACATAAATTAATACTTATGCCTGTCATATTCCACCGTAAGTGGAATATGTAAGTCATTCCATACTGTAAGTCAAAATGCTAGCATATAATTTGTGACTGACTCATTAAAAGTTTAAATTTTTTGCAAGTACTCTGTAGGTTAGGCCAGTTTCAGTTTTCTACTAGTGTTCATGTTCTTTAAGGAAAAAACAAAACGATTTGCACCAGTATAGTATGAAGCACCATAATAAATAGTAGACAAGGTATGCAGTAGAATGAAGAAATTGATGGGCTTGACATTAGGCTCTAGCCATGACCTGCTATTTCTTAAATATGTGAAATTTGGTAAATAATATAATTCTTCAGATTTCTCATTGGTATATAGAATTTTTAGTTTGTTGTTTTCTAAGGACCCTGTGATCCCCACTTTCTATGATTCTACTCGTTGACACCCATTTTCACATAGACTTCTTCAGGAAAAGTTGCCAATCTAATTGAAACCTGACACATCTAAGGCCATTTCAAAGCAATAAATATACATTTTTAAATCCCTTCAAAAGGCACAACTCACTCTATATTATGTTCTGCAAAATTAGCAAATCCTAAATTTCGGGATGAAGAAAAATGCAGTTACCATGTGCATATGCTCATTTTAAAATATGTTCATTAGAAAGGTGAGCAGTTAGTAATATCCATAAGAAAAATATTCAGAATTTCAAGAATGTGATACTATAAAGAAGCCCATTGATATTAGTTGCAGCTGCCATATAATTGCAAGAAAGTTTCAAAAATGGTCTGACATATTTTATTTTGTTTTCTACTATGACACTTGGAAACAGTAATAAGATTTTAATTTAGCTTTGAAATTTCATTTTTACATATGGAAAATCTCTAGTGTCTCTACCACCAATATAGAGGTAGTTGACTAAATTTGCTTTTAAATTAATGGTGAGTCCACTATTTTATAGGACTTTTCTTTATATGAGCATTTTTCTATGAGATATTAAATATATATTTTTAGAAGAATTAAAATTACTCCATGTTTGGAAATTTTCACTGATTTTTTAAAATCAGATGTAGAACTTATAATCAAAATCCATAATTTCTTTCCTTTAATTTTCTTTCCAATATCATATTTCCAGAGATATTATAAAATGGGGAATATTGCTATAGGCCCAGACAACTATAATGTAACCTTATCACAGAAAAAAAAAAGTTTGAAATTATCTCTAAAACCTAAAATCCTATATAACCAGGATATAATATAAAACCCTTTATAATGTAAAAATCTATATAACTGATATGATATAGACCAGTTCATAATTTCAAGATTAAGACAATTGTTGATATAACTAGAAGATAATTTTCCTTGTTTTCCAAAATGTAAAGTAAAATAAAAGAATGCACTTATCGAAATAAAGTGTAAAAAATTGCTTGTGAAACTTACCATATACTACATATAATTTTATTCCTAAAGCGATAGTCATTGTTAATAGTTTAATTTATATTCAGACACCCACTTATTTTTTACTACATATGATTATAATATACCCACATATATTATTTGAATAATTTGTTATAAATTGATATGACAGATGCTGATATATGTTCATTAAAACTTTTTTTTTTTTTTTTTTTCCCCTGGGACAATAGTTAGACTACATTTCTCTGGCCATGTGACTGGCTTCTGGTTAATGAAATTGGGAAAGATATGGTATATACCATTTGTAAACCTGAGTAATATAATAAAAACATTCTCTAACTTTTCTCCCACACAGCTTCACAGTAAGCTGGGTGAAGGAGACTTGAAACTCAGCCACCTGTTAAAGTGTTAGAGCTTGAAGCAGTCTCTTTCTCCAGATTCCTGACTGCAGCAGAGTGTTTCTATTACTGATTAGGAATCACCATGTACACTTTATGTGAGTGAAAAATGAAGTTTTGTTGCTGCTCATATAATATCTAGAGTTTCTTATCTTTTATGATGTCTAGAATTTATAGTTTTTAAATTACTTGCATAGGCCTTCTTTTCTAAATGCTACTATAGTAATCATAGTTCTGCAATCTGTTTTAATGAATATATAAGATAGAGTCTATATTTAGGTAGAACTGGAACTCCAAGTTAAATACAAGGTAAAAACATTACCAAATTATATCATAGGAGTATACAAAATATTATAACTGTGAAAGCATAAGAAAATATCTATTTTCCTGAATTCTCACCACTACTACTTATTTTTAAAATATTTAAACTTTCTCAATCTGATATTTTAAAGGTTGTATCTTTATTTGCAATTCTTTTATTAACAGTAACAAAGTTTTTATGTCTATTAGCTATTCTCCAATTTAATTAATTGCCTGTTTTATGTTCTACAACCATATTTTCATTGGGTTGTTGATTTATTTGGATTGTTGTCTTATATGAGCTCATGGATTATGACTCTTCTTCTTCTAGATAACATAAATATTTGCCTGACTTATCAAAACTTAATAAGTAGAATGGGCCTTGAATTTTATATTAAATTCAACATAACAATCTGCCAAAAGCCCCCTCAGTTTTCTTTCTATTATTAATGTCATCATTGAGAACTCCTTTAAAACAGGTTTTTCAGGAAATAATTGGCTACTCTCTTTATCTTATGTTTACATTTATTTTAGTTATTTCTGGGTGATAACTATGAATTTGACTGCTTGACTCCTTTCTAATATGTAATTTTCTATAATAAATACCTCAAGTTGAATTTAAACCTACTTTCTTAGATAAGAAAGAATCCAGCAGGAGAGAATATCTGATCCATCTTTACATGTAATTAGCCTTCATGTTTGTAGATTATTTTGCCTGCCTTGAAACCCTTAAAATCAAAGTCTGTATGTTCTTACTATGTCTTTTAAGGAGATATAATTTTTATAATTGTTAAGTTTTGTCATTTTTAGGTAATACAAATATATGTTGGTTATGAGAAATAAGAATCAGGAAAATGGAGAGATTTTCTGTATCTGAAAATAAAACTCAAGTAAGGCATAAACTTCAACAAGTGTCAGAGGCTCACACAAATATATTTAAAAATTCAAAACAGATGGCAGATTGGTCAAAATGACTTTGCTATGTCTAAGTAATTCAAAAATATGTACAAATGTAGAGACTGGCATTCACAATTCCTTCAACTTTAAAACTCTCAGGGTGATTTTGTATAATTGTTTTTCTTCATTAATGACTGAGATTCAAAATTAAATATAATTTAGAAAACACTTCTTTGGAAAAAGGAAGATGCTTCATATTTGGGAACATTCAAAGCAAAAAGAGGTTTCTGTCCATCAGAACTTCAATAAACAAAATAAAGCATTGTTAAGAATCCTAATTGAGTTTGGTATACATTAAAACACTCAAAATTAGAATGGATCAATGCAGGCTTAGTCTAAACAAATTACTGTTCCAAGTCTAATGCATTATTCCACCAATTGCCCACAAAAGAGTAAATTGCAGGCTCTATGTATATTTTGCTAAGAGAAGATATAAACTAAAATTTGCAAAAATGTGCTCTGTTCCCTTTATCAAAGCTATTATTCTCTATACCAAATTATAATCTGTCTCTAATTCACTTGACTGAGTTGCTTCTCTCCATCTGTAGATTTATTAACTTAACAAAAGATATTTGTCCTTATATGACAAATATAAATAGTAGAATGGAGACAGAATGAATAGAATTGCATTCTCTTTTGAAAACGGGAAACGTGGGATATACCTTAGTCAGTGGCTTGTAGAATCTGTTATTTCACTTAAAAAATCTTTGAAAGGATCGTCTCTACTGGTGATTAGAAATATTTTACTGGAAAAGGATTCTTTGTACCTTGTCCTGTGTGGCCTTTTATATTGTCCATAGGAAACTTTAATAATTTTCAGTGATCCTCCTTGATCATATTTGAAAATGTTATTGAGGGATTTTGTCTGTAGGTTGAAAGTGAAGTCGCTCAGTCGTGTCCGACTCTTAGCGACCCCCTGGACTGTAGTCAGGCTCCTCCATCCATGGGATTTTCCAGGCAAGAGTACTGGAGTGCGTTGCCATTCCCTTCTCCAGGAGATCTTCCTGACCCAGGAATTGAACCCAGGTCTCCCGCATTGTAGGCAGACGCTTTGCCGTCTGAGCCACGTTTCTGTAAGGTGAAGGGTCATATTAAATCTCAAACTGGCAAAAGCTATTTTTAATAAAGCCCGGAATAGAAGTTGCCTTAATAGTCAGTCTAAAATTAAATGATTTGTTATATATTTGAATCTAGCTTGCCAGTTTTTGTTCTTATGGATATCCTCCTAAGATTTGCTGTATATCTTTGTTCTTTTATCAAAAAGCCTACAATTTTTGTGGGAGAGCCACAACTTTTGGTCTTCATTTTTTTGAATCCCTTACAATTGGAAGAATTTACGTCACTACTTTAAGCCATATTCAGGGGTTTAATGAATGGTCTGATGGACATACCCTTGATTTCATCCTCTCTGCGGGAGAAGGCAATGGCACCCCACTCCAGTACTCTTGCCTGGGAAATTCCATGGGTGGAGAAGCCTGGTAGGCTGCAGTCCATGGGGTCACTAAGAGTTGGATACGAATAAGCGACTTCACTTTCACTCAAAGTGAAGAATTTATGGTCTGTGGGGTGTGTGTGTGAGAGAAAGAAAGAGACACAGGCACACAGAGAGTGAGAGAGACAGAGAGAGAGAGGGAAATGGCAATGCTTCACTCCCACAGTCAATTATTTTTATCATTAGGGTAAGTTACATTCTGTTCTGGCTTTAATTCTTAGTGCTTTTTAGAACAAATGTTTATTTCTTTCTAATGCTACATGGATTCATAAATTTACTAGAGGTTGAGATTAGTGGTCTCTCTACTTTGGCTTAATGGTTAACCATGATCTGTGTCATTTCTATTATATTGGCAGAAAGTAAAGGAAAGAATGCCAACTAGTCACTGTTTTTTGAAAATTTAACCAAAATTGATATTCTAATTAAAGAAATTATCTAAGACACTGATTTCATAAATTTTAAACTAGTGCTTTTTGACAGTCCATATATTATAGAATATCAGTTATCTTTCTAAGGCATTATATATAAATATATATATATATATATATATATATATATATATATATATAGTTCCAGAGATTAAGGAAAGTTAACTAGAAAGTCACAATCTAAATTTAAATTTCACTATAAGTTGAATAAATTTTGAATTTTTTTAGAGCATGTATTTAAAAAGTTTCTTTTACTTTAGAAAATAAAAAAAAAAATCTTCATTAGAAAAACCAACTGAAGAGTTGAGTTTCACATTAAAAGGAAAAATGGTGTTATAGATTTTGGTTTATTTTACTGTCTTCTGTCGCTAAGTCCTGCCCAACTCTTTTATGACCCCATTGACTGTAACTCTCCATTGTCCTCTGTCCATAGGATTTTCCAGGGAAGAATGGTGGAGTGTGTTGCATTTCTTTTTCCAAGGGTTCTTCCTGACCAGGGATCATACCTACATCTCCTGCACTGGCAGGCAAATTCTTTACCACTGAGCCACCTGGGAAGCACCTCAGTGAAGATGCTCAGTCACTTCTGTCACCTCCAACTCTTTGCAACCACATGGACTGTAGCCCACCAGGCTCCTCTGTCCATGGAATTCTCCAGGCAAGAATATTGGAGTGGGTTTCCATTTCCTTCTCCATCAGTGTAGATATTAAGTATCAAATATGCATAATTATTCACGAGACCCAGATGGAGGCTGCTGCTGCTGCTGCTGCTGCTAAGTCGCTTCAGTCATGTCCAACTCTGTGCGACCCCACAGGCGGCAGCCTACCAGGCTCCCCCGTCCCTGGGATTTTCCAGGCAGGAACACTGGAGTGGGTTGCCATTTCCTTCTCCAATGCATGGAAATGAAAAGTGTAAGTGAAGTCTCTCAGTTGTGTCTGACTCTTTGCAACCCCATGGACTACAGCCTACCAGGCTCCTCTGTCCATGGGATTTTCCAGGCAAGAGTACTGGAGTGGGGTACCATTGGCTAACTTGGGTTAAAATAAATCTACTTTCCTTTCAATTAGTGTATTGTGTCATATTTGACAAATAATTTTCTCCTGAGAGTATTTATAATATTTATCTCTGGAAAAAGTTTAATTAAAAATTGTGAAGTATAGAACTTCCCTGGCAGTCCAGTTGTTAAGACTCTGTGCTCCCAATGCAGCGAGCACAGGTTCAGTCCCTGGTTGAGGAACTAAGCTTGCTGCCAGGAGTGGCATGCTGCCTGGAGTGGCAAAACATACACACACACACACACACACACACACACACACACACAATAAAAAACAAACAAACAAAAAAATTTTTTTTGAAGTACAAATTATCATGAGCAGGCAGAGAATTAGTATTTTTATTAACTTTGTTACTGTGGGTGACTTTTTTAGACCCCAGATAGAATATGATGTACTAGCTTGCCTGTGCCACCTGCATATGAAACCAAATCAGCTGTTTGCATCATGTTCATATTATAATAATACCCTCCAAATATTAGTAACTTAATAAAACAACAATTTAATGACATCTCTCAAGGTTCTAGGAGTTAAATATCTGGTTGGTTCTAATTTGGTATCCCTAAAATAGTTACAGGTCTTCCCATTTGGCTCAATGGTAATGCATCCACCTGCCAAGCAGGAGACATGGGTTTGACACCTGGGTCGGAAAGACCCCCTGTAGAAGAAAATGGCAATCCACCCAGTGTTCTTCCCCTGGAAAATCCCATGGACAGAGGAGCCTGACGGGCTACAGTACATGAGATGGCAAAAGAATCATATACAACTTAGCAACTAAACAACAACAAAACGTTTATACTCAGATGGTAGCCAAAGCTGTAGTCCTCTAAGAGCTTCTTCATTCACATGACTGGCACTTGTGTGGGATGGCAAGAGAAAAATTGTTGCTGGTTGGACATTTCTGACTTCATGTATTTTCTCTATGTGGCAAGGTTGTGTTTCCTCACTGCACAGAGATTACAGGCTGCTCAGACATCTTATGGGAGATGGGATTTTTCCAGAGCAAATATTCCAACAAACCCTGGTGGACACTATACCAGCAGTGCATGAGATCCTCATTTCAATTGTGGTGACAATTTTTCATTTTTTTTCTTCTTAATTATGCTTAATTTTTGTGTCCTCTCTAAGTAATCTCTTATTTTTCTTAAATATTTTTTTTTTGTTTGGCTGTGCCAGGTCTTAGTTGCAGCGTGCGGGTTCTTTAGTTGTGGCATGCGAAATTTTAGTTGTGGCACGTGGGATCTAGTTTCCTGACCAAGGATCGAACCTGGGCCCTCTACATTAAGAGCATGGTGTCTTAACCACCAGACTACCAGGGATATCCCTAAGTAATTTTTTCTATGCTCAGAGAGAGAAGATTCTATCTTACGTTTCAATCTTAAACTTTTACAAATTCAGCTTTGTGTTTAGAATATAATACAATTTTTCTCACTATTTCTCTGGTAAGAAGTAAAGTCAAGGTAAAACTTTTTTTTTCTCCTCTAATATAGACATATAATTTTCCTAATAGAGTATTGGAAAAGACTTTTTCCTCATTCAAATTAGGTTAAAATACATATTGATCAATGAATCATATATATGCACAAATAATTATAAAATGTTTCATTTCATTCCTTCATCCTTTTGTTAAATATGTCACTGCCCTTATTTATCTGAAAAAATTTGTTAAGATTTTTTTAAAATAAAAATATTTGCATTCTATTATTCCTTTTAAAAATTGCTTGGCAGAAGTTTTAATTAGGATTGCATTAAATTTACAGATCAATTTGGAGAGAATTAAATTAGAAAACTATCGAATTTTTAATTCAAGAACATTTTAGATCTCTCTGTGTTTTTTTTTTTTGTGTGTGTGTGCATGGAAAGGTGGAGATCCTTGAATTCATTTATTTATTTTTACTTAAAAATGTTTTTATTAATATGTTTTTATGAGATTTCTTTAGTTTCTTTCAGTAGTGTCTTATATTTTTCAGTGTATAGATTTTACAGCATTTTGTTAAGCATATCCCTAAGAATTTTATGTTTTTGAAGCTACTTTAAGTGGCATTTACACAATATTTTAAGATGTAAAATTCAACATCATATTTTTAATTGATAATATATAGTAATTAGTTATGTTATATAATTACCTATTATGTAAAATGAATATAATTATATGTTATTATGAAAAACTATGATAATATGACACATCCTGGATATTTATTTACCACATATATGAGTTCTAACAACATTTTTGTAGCTTTGTTAGACTTTTTGAAATATAAAATTTTGCCATTCTTCATATAGGTAACTTTATTTATTTTCCCAATGGGTAAGAGTTTGATTTGCTTTCCTTATCTTTTTTGAACTTTCTAGGGTCCCAGCACAATGCTGAACAGAATGGAGAGAGTGGCTCTTCTTCCTATGTTTTATAACATAGGGGGAATGAATATAATATTTCGTTATTATTTTTTAGATATAGTGTTATTGTTTTTTATGTTTAATTCTTGAAATAAACACTGCTTGTTTGTGGTGCATGTCTCATGCGTTGCTGGGCGCTTGTGCATGGTGAGTAATAGCAGCGCCTGCATGCTCAGCTGTGTGATGCTGTCTGTTTCAGAATGACTGAGAAAAATTATTTTCCTCATTTCATTTTCTTCTATCTGTACCTCTTTTTCCAAAATGAAACATTTATTGCTAAAACAATGTGAATTTATTTATCAACTAATGAGCAATTTCATTAGATAGAAAGTAATCCTACATTTATTTCTGAGATAGATCACTGTCTATCTTGTGCTGCCTGTGGTTTCTGTGGGACAAGACCACTAAGATTCTTAAAAGTACTGAGAGGATCCGTAACCCACATCCTGACAATGCTTAAAAAATCCTATTAAGCAACTCTCTAATTTCTTTCTTCTTTTCTTTTTTGTTTTTGAGGTGCAAACAAGATCATTACATCAAAACCTGAGATAATTAACTTGAAACTATGCTTTACTGAGGCACTGAGGTTGATCTTTGTCCTAATTCCATTTCAAAATTTGATTTTTTTTTTCCTTGAGAGAAACAAGTCATAAGAAATAGTGAATCCTGCAACCTGAGGCCTTTAAAGTTTTCTTGAAAAGCAAACACTTCTTTTATTCTTGTTGTTGTTCATTTCTTGTCTTATATTTTAACATAGGTTGAAGAAGCCAGTAGCTCCTTTCTGTTTTCTGCCTGAAAATCCTCCCAGAATTATCAATGTTTATTAGATCCTTATTCTATGAAAGGATGACAGTTTATACAAATTTCTGCCACTATAGAATAATAATAATGATCCCAGCCTCCATAACAATTTTCTTCTTTGTCCTTAAGTCTCTGTGGCTGCGTGCATATGTGCTAAGTCACTTTATTTGAGTCCAACTCTGTGTGACCCTGTGGACTGACTGTAGCCTGCCAAGCTCCTCTGTCCACGGGATTCTCCAGGCAAGAATACTGGAGTGGATTTCCTCCAGGGGATCTTCTTGACCTAGAGGTCGAGCCCATGTCTCTTATGTCTCCAGCATTCGCAGACAGGTTCTTTGCCTTTGCTGCCACCTAGGAAGCCACTTAAATCTCTCGTGTGTGCATGCTAAGTCACTTCATTCCTGTCTGACTCTTTGTGAAACAAGAGACTGTGGCCCACCAGAGTCCTCTGTCCAAGGAATTCTCCAGGCAAGAATGCTGGAGTGGGCTGCCATTTCCTTCTCCCTTAAATCTCTCACCAGTCTTCGAATCCCTTCCAGCCATTATTAACTGCCTAATCACCAAACCACTATAAATTCTTGGAGTTTTTTTTTTTTTTTTTTTTTTTTTTTTTTTTTTTTACAGTGGAACTGTGATTTTGGAGATGAATACTATTTTAGCAATATTTTGCAGCATAGCAAATAATCCTCAAAGTCACCACATAGATTACATTATTATCTCTCCTGTTTATAGGAGTTAATGATTTCAACTAGCTTTTTAACTTAGCTAGCTTGGGCTCCTCACAGCTGGAGATCTTAGGGTAGTTGTACATTTTACATTATGGTTAGTATCTTATGATTTAGTCACAGAAGTCATACAACATCAGTTATACTGTATTCAACTGGATAGAACAGTCAGCTCAGATTCAAGGAATTGGGGAGATAGACTTTACCTTTCAGTGAGAATACGGCTTGCATGTACATAGATAGGAAAGAAATTGATGGTACGAAAAATACTAAATTTTCTATAGTATATACATATATGCTGCTCTATATAAAATATACATATTTTGTATGTATATATATATATATCAATATACATGTGCATGTATAAGTATGGTATATATATGTATATACATATGCATATATATATGTACAGTTGTATCCACGCACACATATACACACACTTGCATGTGTGCATTATCAGTCACTCAGTCGTGTCCAACTCTTTGCAAGCCCGTGGACTGTAGACTGTCAGGCACGTCTGTCCATGGGATTTTCTAGGCAAGAATCCTGGAGTGGGTTGCATTTCCTCCTCCAGGGGATCTTCCAGACGCAGGGATTGAATGCGCATCTCCGGTGTCTCCTGAACTGGCAGGCAAATTCTTTACTGTTGAGCCACCTGGGAAGCCATACACAGACATGCATTGTATCATTATATATTTCTCAAGAATTCTTCATAATTAAAGAGCTTAAATATTAATTTTAGCTTTTAGTGTGAATAACTTACTTGTAGACTTAACAGGGAAGATATATGAAAAAGATAAATTGTGAATCTCTTTTCTTAAAATAACAGTATATGACATTCAGAATAGAAAAAAAAAATGATCACTCTAACCAAAAATGATGACAAATTGATAACAAAAAGTAGGGAATTGTTGAAATTAGTTGCTGAAGAATATTATATATCAATTAATATAATCTGTAAGTATTTATTAGACTTTTAATACAGTACATGCAAGCATCTTTGCTAAGCACTCATTAGAAATACTTTTTTTAGTTTCTAAAGGGACACTAAATATTTGACTCTCAATTCTGAGTTATAATAGAAAAATATATACACTCTTCCAAACATTTATGAAAAAAATATTGCTTTTAATGAAAACTGTTCCATAAACTGATTCAATATTTCTAGTATTAGATGGAAGATTATTTCTTTTCTATAACCTGTCATGCAAGCAATCCATGTTAATTACTTACTGAAATAGTTTCCATTAATAAGGAATATATGTAATAAATATAAAATCATAGGAATGCATATTAATGCTAAATATCCAACAAAAATTTCCTTCTGTTCATGTATGTATATATATTTTATATACACACATATACATATTCATAAAATTCATGTTCAAAATAAGAAATGAGAGAGAGAATCCCTTTATATTCAGGACCCAGAACTATTCCTGTATGAATATGTAAATATAATGCTTCCTATGTGAATACATTCATGTGATATCAATCCTTCCTTTTTCCTCAAGGCAAAATATAATCTATGGAGAAAAAAATGGTGTGTTTGCTATATCAAAACAGCTTTAAAGACAGGTTATTTATCCACTCTCATTTCCAACTAGATACTCTACATAAAATAGGCTGCTCCTGTATAGAAGTTCTGAATTTCTATATAAGTCTTTCAGATGTCATCATTTTCTTTTTACACCTGCTTTAATATAGTGTCCCCACTTTCAGAAGTGTTAATTTGTCAATTTCTGTGCAGATGTTATAAACTCAAAACTTGCCTAGATCTTTATCTGACTGTGCTAATGAATCATCCTTAATAACACTGATATTGTGTAGTGGGCTTAACTTTTCTCTAAATAATAGAACTGAAGTTCTTGCAGTAGATATTTAAGTCAGAAAACATGAAAAATATTGATTCAGTGTTTATAGTTGCTAACTTTTAAGACTATCAAAGATGTCAACAGAAACTCTTTGGAAAAATATATTTTAAAATAGATTTAAATTTCTGATATTTCAATCCAGCAAGAAAAAGAGCAAGAGACTTTATAATATGTAAAGAATGCTATTTTTAATTTGAAAGATTTAGTTTCTGATAATAACTTCTGGGCTTCCCTTGTGGCTCAGCTGGCAAAGAGCAACCTGGATTCAATCCCTGGGTTGGGAAGATCCCCTGGAGAAAATAACAGCTACCCACTCCACTATTTTGTCCTAGAAAATTGCATGGACGCTATAGTCCATGCGGTTGCAAAGAGTCGGATAAGACTGAGCGACTTTCACTTACTTACTCACTTAATAACTTCTACTACACCTAATGGTATTTAAAAGTTCTTTACCTTGGAAGCTTAGCAATGTGTGATAGTAATGGGTAATTTGAATTTTGAAAGCTTTTTTATTGATGCAATTGAGGGATACTAACAGGAAGAAACAAAATGCTGAATGCTGGTTTGAAGACTTTTGTTAAATTGGAAAAAAAAAAAAAAAACCTGACTCTTCTTATTTTTTAGTTATTGAATTAAAACAGTAGAATTATATGAACATTTTGTTAGATGATCAACAATGACATGAGAAAACTGAAGGAGGGATTACATAAAAACAGAAAGTGATGAATGTCTTTGATATTGGTGGTGGGTTGTTCTTTCAACTGACCTTGCATGGAACATTATGTATACTTAGATATCTATTTTTAAAGTATCTCTTACAGTTATTAGTAAACATATATCTTGAGGTCATTAACTTAACTACTGGAGATGATATCAAAGGGAAGACAGCATAAGTCAAGTGTTTGTCTACTACTCATTTTAAAAAGCCAGTTTCTTATTTGTATCATTTAAACTACATTTTGACAGATATATATTTTTTCTCTAAAGAATATCCTTTTCCCTAAACAATTTGAAAGCCTATTTATTTTTGTTTCTTTTGTTTAAAGTTTATTGAGAAATAATTGACAAATATGATTGCATATATTTAAAGTATACAGCATGATGATTTAATATGCATGTACATTATGGAGTGATTATCAAGATCAGGATAATTAACACATTAATCATACAGCTAACTCTTTTTTTTAATGTAGTAAGAATGTTTAAGATTTATTCTCAGCAACTTTCAAATATGTACAATACCATATTAACTATGGTCATCATGCTGTACATTTGATCCTTAGGACTGAACCTTCTTATAACTGAAAATTTGTACCCCTTGACCTACATCATCCCATTTCTCTGCCCCCACCTCAGCTTCTGGTAGTCACCATTCTAGTCTCTCTATCTATGAAATTAGCTTTTTTTTTTAAGATTCCAAATATAAGTGATACCATACAGTATTTGTCTTTCACCGCCTGGCTTATTTAACTTGGAATAATGTACTCCAACTTGACCCATGTTGTCAAGATATCCTTTTTATGGTGGTATATTGCTCTATTATATAAATATATATATATTATATGTATGTATACATATAATGTATGTATATATATATTTTTTTTTCTTTATCCATTGATTTATTGAGGGGCATTTATGTTATTTCTGTATCTTGGTTATTTTGAGCAATTCTACAGTGAACATGGGTGAGCAGCTCTCTCTTCAAGGTACTAATTTCAATTCCTATAGATAAGCACCCAGGAAAAGGATTCCTGGATCATATAGTAGTTCAGTTTTTAACTTTCTGAGGAAATACCATACTCTTTTCCATACACAGTTTTCAGTTTACTGTTTCCTTTACTGTAATCATTTTCTTAACTTGATGTAGTCTCACTTATTTATTTCAGCTTGTGTGCCTTCACTTTTCATGTCTCATCCAACTCCTCCAAGATATGTCTTATGCAATTTATTATATAAGACCAAAGAAATCCAGTTTCAAAGAAGAAAGGATTGTGTTTTGCAAACAAACAAACAAACAAACAAACAAACAAAAAAACAAATTGTGTATCACCAAACTCTGAGCTCTGATGAAGCAGCTGTTATCATAAGGAATGTTTTCCCTAGGACCAACTATAAAAGCTGAATTAAAAATCACAAACAACCATACTAACAAAATAGGAAAGAGAACATTGAAGGTACAGGGAACAAGAAAGGTAACAAGATTTGAGAGTAGAGAGAAAGAATTTTTTCCTCATGGGATATTTGTCAGTCCACTTAATGGACCACAACTTGAAGAAAAAGCAGCAGTTAGGACCTGAAAATAAATCTCACTAAAATGGAGGGAGGTAAGAATTTTAATTCAAGACCTTCATGGAGTCATAAATTTAAGGAAAATAATTTAAATAAAAGGTAATGAAAGAAAGTATACCTGATATACTAAGAATGATTGGCCACCATGCATCTGTGGCAGATAGACCCTAGGATGGTCCCTATGACCCCTACCTTCTACTATTCATGGTTTATTTAATCCCTTCCCCTAGGTGTGGTATGTGATATGCCTCTAGCCAATAGCATATGGCAAAGGTGAGAGAATTTTGCAGATGTAATAAGTTTTCAATCAGTTGATTTTTAGGTTGTCCAAATGGGATTGTTCTGGGTGGATCTCACTTAGTCTGCTGTTATAGCTTAATATCAAGTTATATCAAGTTTCTATTTGAAGTGAAAAACTCTTGTTGACTTGAAGAAGGCAGTAGCCAAGCTGGAGAAGCTCACATGAAAAAAAAAAAAAAAAAAACTACCAAGACTCTAGAAATGTCTAGCATTTTTTAGGGAAAGGGAGCAGTCTCTTTTTGACAGCCAGCAAAATTCCTCCATCATACAGACACAAGGAAATGAACTCTTCCAACAATCTGAACAAACTTGGATGTAAATTCTTCCCCAGTCAAGCCTTTAGCTGAGAACAAAATTTGGCCACTGCTTTCATTCTAGGGTGACTCTGAGGGGAGGAACCAACTAAGCATGCTCAGAATCCTGACACGGGCTAATTGTGAGATAGTACGAGTGTTGTTACACCCTCCAAGTGTAATCATTTATCACACTTTGATAGGAAACTAAGAAAGCATTGGTCAACACATATGCCTTGTATGCATGGAGTCAGAATCAGAGAAATTAAGCAGAAAATCATTGTTAAGAGACCAAAAACTTGACTCTTGTGGTTTTGGGAAGAGTAGAGAAAAATTGAAATTCTGAACTTACCAAGGAGAGACTAAGAACATTATCCAGACTTTCAGTTAAGAATCTACAAATAGGTCAGATGCAGGTAGATTAAGAGGTTTTATATATATATTATTTCCTAATTAAATAACACTAATTATTCCCTGGTATCATATTACACACATACACTCTCACATTTAGACACACAAACACACATGTATACACACAGGAAGAAACAAAAAATAAACTTTTACAGTGATCTACACAGTTATAGGAAAGACATTTAAGATTAACTGTGAAGACTATTTTACAGGAAATAAATAAGATAGACAATTGCATCTGATAACTTGAACTTATTAAAAACAATGCATATGTCTAAAAACAGCTGAGATAACAACAAAAAGATTGGAAAACTGGAAATAAGGAGTATAAAATATTCATATTAAAACAGAGAGAAAAAAGGATTAGAAAATATACAAGAGAACTTAAAAGTAACAAAAGAAATAATTTATAATTCTAAGATACATATAATTTATGACTCAGAGGATGTAAGTGTGGAAAGTATTAGAAATAAATGTATTTTAAAAATATTACCTGAAAAAAATTCAAAACTGACAAAAAACAACAAAGAATCAAGACATTTCTAAACTCTTATATTGTTGACACACAGACACACTCCACATACCTAAGCATCATAGTATAACTCTTAAAAACCTGAAGACCAAGAGAAACTTATGAAAGTATCTAGAAGGAAGACTCTTATGGGTAGTATTGAAGAGGACATATGACTTTCATAAAGACAATGGAAGTCGAAAGATAAGAGAACAACATCATTAAATTGCTGAGAAAAATATATGCAGAACAAAATTCCATAATATAGCCTTGAAAAATGAAAGATGTCATATATTAAATTCCACATACTAAATATTATATTTATGGCATTATTTTCTGCTTTATTCTACAAGATTGTAGTGGGAAGAATTGTTGATGCTGCTTTGAGAGCAGACTTTTTAAAAATTTTTATTTTTATCCCTATATCCCCAGATTTTAGGGTATTGCTCTTGGTAAGTCTCGTTTAATATATTTTATAAGTGAATGAATAATCTAAAAGTTTTACTTCTCATCTCCTTTTATCATAAGTACATTTTGACACTCATAGTCATATGAATATGAATTTTGTGAGCATTATTTTCTTCCTCATTTAGTTTCCTTTATGATGTGAATCTTTCTAGTTTACAAATATGTTTGATGGTGATAAAAGACATCTAAATATAGGAATTGCTCTTCTTCTGAGTCATGGTTCTCAAGTATCAATACATATTAAAATAACCAAAGCAGATTAGAAGAATTTTATATTCCTATGACAAATATTGGTAATTTTGATTGAGTATGATTGAGATAGGGCCAAGTTAACTGAACTTGTACAATGATTGTACAAACCATGTACATGATGCTTTGATCACTGGAACTCAGTTATCAAGAAATGACCCACAGCTGTACCACCATCTCCCAAAAGTGATAAATATACCAGAATTTTTGAAAATAGTAAAAATTTAACACATTTTCAGAGTTCCGTTAAATGGAATAGATTAAAACAGTGAAAAGCTATATGATTTCTACTGCATTTAATTATTCCTCATGTTGATTTATGCTGACTACATTAAAATTAACCACACAATTTCTAAGTTCACTGGCAAATTTTTTCTTTACATTGCCTTGAGTTCATCTATATGTTAAATTTAAGTTCTACATTAACCTATAAGCTTGGTAACTTATCAGAAATGACATTGTTTTGAGTCGATAAAAATGTTAAAGAAAAAAAAAAAAAGAAAATGCAGTCATTTATTTTCCAGAAAATACCAATGATTGGTACATTTAACCTAAAGAGAATCCTGTCAAGACTGCTTTATCTGCATTAGCACAATTCACACTCCCATCTCATTTTAAGCAGCAGCTTCCCAAGTCCTTATGCTTTATTTTTTAGGCTATATCCCTCTTTGTGTGAGGCAATAAGGATTGTAATTAATTTTGATGACAAGTCTACAAACTCTTCTCCCTGCTACATAAAGACATACATAAAATATATGTCTTCTGGGTTATTTCTTTCTTTATTCATTTTTTAACAAAATTTAGTACATTTGTACTTAAATTGGAAAGACACTAGAAAGTATAAAACTTAAAATAAAAAGGAATAGTGAGTAAAGAATGAAAAGGTATTCTGGAGAATCTCCTATTACTTTTTTGAATTTCCTGTATTTATTTATTTTTCTTATAATCCAGGAAAACTGGGAACTCTAAAGCCATGACATTTTAAAAAGTGACATAATTTATTTTTCTGAAGGATGTTAAGAATTTTTGTGGATTGACTTTCTACTGACTATGGAAATAAAAATACTTTCTACAATGTAAAGTGATAATGCAAAGCAATTTTCCCTAGAACTAAAAATAATCAGAAATCATCTTATTCCGATAAACCCAGTTATGCTGAAGTACTGTTTAACTTGAAAGATTCTTTTCATATACATCAATTGGCCTATGTGCTTAGAGATTTCTTAATATGAATGATAAATTTCAAATACCTTTAGACATCCTACTTTGCATTGTTATAAAAAGCTCACATCATTAGTTTGGAATTCATTTCAAAAATTGTGCTCAGTGTTGACTGGGAAAGCGTAGAGGTAGGCAAAAGAAAAAAAAATATCTTACACTCAGTGTATTTATTAACTCAGGTGAAACAAAATGGTTTGAAAGACCTATGGTAATTTGATTTTCATTGGGCATATATGTAAACAAAAAATGTAATTCAAGCAAGCAGTCAGTCTTTCCATATTTCATTTTTCCTTCACTAATCTCTTCAGGGAAATGGTAAAAAAAGGTCCAATAAGAGTGAAGAGTGCATGTTTAGATTTGTGATCTAGATATTTAGATTTGGCTCTCATCAATAGAATTCATAAATCCTGAGATAAAGTCAGAAAGGGAGAATGATGAGAGTCAAACAGTCACAATTCTGTGGAAAGTAAAAGTAAGACAAAGGGTAAAATGTGGATCACTGCTGTTCCATATCCTCCCCTCTTAGCTTTTCTTTTTATAGTTCCAGTTTTAAGTCAAGGAGAAACCTATCCTACATAATCAGTTAATTTTTTTGTTCCTTAATTGGATTAGTTTATAGTATTCTTTACTAAAATTGATGCAAGTCATTATCTCACAAGTCTCTAAGTCCCTTTATCAACATTTTGTCATCTTTGTGATTGCTAAGTTGCTCAGTTGTGTCTGACTCTTTGAGACCCTCATGACTGTAGCCCTCCATGTTCCTCTGTCCATGGGATTTCCCAGGCAAGAATACTGGAGTAGGTTGCCATTTCCTTCTCAAGAGATTCTTGCCAACCCTGGGATGGAACCTGTGTCTCCTGCATTGCAGGTGGATTTTTTACCATTGTGCTACCTGGGAAGCCCCCAATACGGGGTATATGGACAGAAAAAAGATACACAGAAGCCCAACTAAGACTATATATCCACAAATTTGTACCTGGAAAATAGTTCATTTCCCATCAATATTACTTTTAAAAATTATTAGGAGCAACAAATATTCCATTGACTTAATCTTTTTATAAAGAGGGCAGGAAGAAAGAGTTTAAAAAAGAAAGACAGTTTTAAAATTTAAACTGCCAGGAAAATGTTAATTTGTGACTCGAAGAGGAGAGTTTTAATAGAATAGTATTCACCAAAGCTAGGTTATAGGGTTGTTGGTGCTGTTCATTAATAAATCATGTCCGATTCTTTGTGACCCCATGGATTGCAGTACTCCAGGCTCCTCATCCAGAGTTTGCTCACATTCATGTTCATTGAGTCAGCGATGCTCTCTAAACATTTCATCCATACTCTCCAACAATCTGATCCATGCTCTACCCTTCTCCATTTGTGTTCAGTCTTTCCCAACATCAGGGTCTTTTCCAAACAGTTGGCTCTTTGCCCAGGTGACCAGTGTTGGAGCTTCAGCTTCAGCATCAGTCTTTCCAATGAATATTAATGGGGTTGTTTTCCTTTAGGATTGACTGATTTGATCTTCTTGCTGTGCAAGGGACTCTCAAGAATCTTCTCCAGCATGACAATATGAAAGCATAATTCTTCACTGCTCAGCCTTCTTCATGGTCTAACTCTCACATCTATACATGACTACTGCAAAAACCAGAGCTTTGACTCTAGGGACCTTTGTCAGTAAAGTAACATTTCTTCTTTTTAATACAGAGTTTAGGTTTGTCATAACTTTTCTTCCAAGGAGCAAGCATCTTCTAATTTCATAGCTGCAGTCACTCTCTGCAGTGATTTTGGAGACCACAGAAAGAAAATCTTTAATTTCTCTATTTTTTCCCCTTATATTTGCCATGAAGTTATTGGACTGGATGCGATGATTTTAGATTTTGTAATGTTGAATTTCAAGTCAGCTTTTTCATTCTTGTCTTTCACCTTCATCAGGAGCCCTTTCATTCTTCACTTTCTGACATTAGAGTGATATCAGCATATCTGAGGTTGTTGATATTTCTCCTGACAATCTTGATTCAAGCTTATGATTTATCAAGCCCAATATTTCATATGATGTACTCTGCACAGAAGTTAAATAAGTAGGGTAACAAATTACAGCCTTGTTGTACTCCTTTTCCAATTTTGAACCAGTCCATTTTTTTAATGTCTGATTCTGACTGTTGCATCTTAATCCATATACAGGTTTCTCAGGAGACAGGTAAGGTGGTCTGCTACTCCCACCTCTTTAAGAATTTTCCACAGTTTGCTGTGATCCACACAGTCAAAGGCTTTAGTGTAGCCAATGGAGCAGAAGTAGATATTTTCCTGGAAATCCCTTGGCTTCTCAATTATCAATCAGATGTTGGCAATCTGACCTCTGGTTCTTCTGTCTTTTTTAAACCCAGCTTGTACATCTGGAATTTTTCAGTTTACATACTGCTGAATCCTAGCTTGAAGGATTTTGAGCATAACCTTGCTAGCATGTGAAATAAGTGCAATTGTAAGGAAGTTTAAACATTCTTTGGCATTGCCCTCCTTTGGGATTAGAATTTTAAAAGGGCATGGATATTGAAAAACCAACCTGAATTTTTTTGACAGTGTAGAGAAGGAACATAGAGTTTAGGAAGGTTGGCAAAAGCATACAGAAAATGTTATCCAAGGGGCAGAAGAAGAAGAAGAATTGATCAATGGGATATGAGAACATGCTGGAAAGGTCTAGTTTTGAAACAGGAGGAACACATTTTATTTTTAGAAAAAGGAAGATGTGTAGATGTAGAGAAATTTAATGGTAATAGTAATGGGAGCAGCAATATTAGTCATTATCATAAAAATAATTGCAAACAATTTTAGAGGTATTTATATATGCTACATATATATATAACCCACTCCAGCATTCTTGCCTGGAGAATCCCGTGGACAGAGGAGTCCATAGGATTGTAAAGAGTTGGACATGACTGAGGTGACTGAGCACACATGCACACATAACCTGATGTGGTGGATAAAGGTTTTCATATTTTATAGAAAAAATAATTTGATATTAAGAAGGTTAAATGAGTTTCCTAAAATTTTATATCTAGGATTTAGTAGATTCACAGACAGAGCCAGTATGTTTAATCACTATGCTGCCATCTTTCAATTGTTGCTACATGCCAAATATATATTAGAAATTCAAGGAAAACCGTATTTCATTGAGTTCCTTGCCAGCAGTGTTCTAGTCTTCATTAAGCTAATGGGAGGTACTCTTGAGATATTTTAGAGGTATAAGAAAGTAGCAGCTTTTTGTTTTCCCCTCCCACAAATCAGTGGATAGCTGGTGGAACATTGTTAATGTAAAATTGCTTTGACATCAGATGGTTGGTGAAAATAATTCCTCTTTGGACTACAAGCACTTCTGATTTTTTATATCCAGGAAGATCTCCAGGGAAATTGGAGAGAGCTAACAGTGATTTTTTTCTGAACTTGTTTCTTCAGTACTTCCAAGAGCATATCAGTTTTCTGTTGTTGTGTAACAATTTACCACACATTTAACAGCTTTAAACAACATATATTATTTCATAGATTTGTGGGGCCAGGATCTCTGCACCACTTAGCCAGGATTTCTTTACAGCCAATTCATTATCCAGGCTGCATTCTCACATGGAAGGTCAACTGGTATAAGAATCTAATGGGGAAGAATTCCAGGGTTATCAGGTTGATGGCATATTTATTTCCTTGATATTTTCTGACTGATGGCCTCAAATTTTGTGGCTCTGACTTTCCTGGTGGCTCAGATGGTAAAGTGTCTGCCTACAATGTGAGAGACCTGCGTTCGATCCCTGGCTTGGAAAATCCTCTGGAGAAGGAAATGGCAACCCACTCGAGTACTCTTGCCTGGAAAATCCCATGGATGGAGGAGCGTGGTAGCTTACAGTCTATGGGGATGCAAAGAGTCAGACGCAACTGAGCGACTTCACTCATTATTCTCTTAATTGGCAGTCATTCTCAGGTCTTCAACTATCATCACAGTTCTTAGAGGCCACCTGAAATCTCTTGATATGTGGCCTTCTCCAACAGGGCTTCTTATTAATAATCCCACAAGGAGATTCAGTCAGACAAGATGGAGGGCTATATAACATAACATGATGAGTAGGACATTTCATCACCTTTGCTGTGTTCTGCTGATGAGAAGTAAGAAATGAGTTTTCCCAGTGCACCAGCCCCAAGCATCAAACCTAGACTGGCTATCCATTTCTTATATGATATTATACATGTTTCAAAGAGGGATGGTATGGGGAGGGAAGTGGGAGGGGGGTTCGGGATTGGGAACATGTGTACACCCGTGGCAGATGCATGTTGATGTATGGCAAAACCAATACAATATTGTAAAGTAATTATCCTCCAATTAAAATTAAAAAAAAAAAAAAAGAAATGAGTTTTGCCAAAATACAAGGAAGGGGATGAAACAAAGATAGATTTTAGGTGGTATCAGATCATTGGGTCATATTCAGTTCAGTTCAGTTCATTTCAGTCGCTCAGTCATATCTGACTCTTCGTGACCCCATGAACTGCAGCACACCAGGCCTCCCTGTCCATCACCAACTCCCGGAGTCCACCCAAACCCATGTGCATAGAGTCGATGATGCTATCCAACAATCTCATCCTCTGTCGTCTCTTTCTCCTCCTGCCCTCAATCTTTCCCAGCATCAGAGTATTTTCCAATGACTCAGCACTTCTCATCAGGTGGCCAAAGTATCGGAGTTTCAGCTTCAACCTCAGTCCTTCCAATGAACACCCAGGACTGATCTCACTTTGGATGGACTGGTTGGATCTCCTTGCAGTCCAAGGGACTCTCAAGAGTCTTCTTCAATACCACAGTTCAAAAGCATCAATTCTTCTGCAATCAGCTTTTTTCTTTTTTAAATTTTATATTTATTTATTTTTTACTTTACAATATTGTATTGGTTTTGCCATACTTCAACATGAATCCACCACGGGTGTACATGTGTTCCCAATCCTGAACACCCCCTCCCACCTCCCTCAGCTTTCTTTATAGTCCAACTTCCACATCCATACATGACCATTGGAAAAACCATAGCCTTGACTAGATGGACCTTTTTGGCAAAGTAATATCTCTGCTTTTTAATATGCTATCTAGGTTGGTCATAACTTTTCTTCCAAGGAGTAAGCGTCTTTTAATTTCATGGCTGCAATCACCATCTGCAGTGATCTTGGAGCCCCCCAAAATAAAGTCTGACACTGTTTCTACTGTTTCCCCATCTATTTCCCATGAAGTGATGGGACCAGATGCCATGATCTTCATTTTCTGAATGTTGAGCTTTAAGCCAGCTTTTTCACTCTCCTCTTTTACTTTCATCAAGAGGCTTTTTAGCTCCTCTTCACTTTCTGCCATAAGGGTGATGTCATCTGCATATCTGAGGTTATTGAATATTTTTCCTGGCAATCTTGATTCCAGCTTGTGTTTCTTCCAGTCCAGCGTTTCTCATGATGTACTCTGCATAGAAGTTAAATAAGCAGGGTGACAATATACAGACTTGACATACTCCTTTTCCTATTTGGAACCAGTCTGTTGTTCCATTTCCAGTTCGAACTGTTGCTTCCTTGCCTGCATACAGATTTCTCAAGAGGCAGGTCAGGTGATCTGGTATTCCCATCTCTTTCAGAATTTTCCACAGTTTATTGTGATCCACACAGTTATCAGACACTAAAACAAACATGTTTTTAAAAGTCAGCTGGTGGGCTGCCGTCTAAGGGGTCACACAGAGTCGGACACGACTGAAGTGACTTAGCAGCAGCAGCAAAATTCCTCAGTGGCAACCAAACATATTAAAGCACTCATGGAAAAACAAACAGTAATAAAGGTCTATTTAAAAATGTATCATATTTTGGTGTGATTACAATATCTATGAGAGTGACATATAGCTACTAATAAACCCATACTCAGCCTTCCCTTCCTTGAACAGCAAAATGTCAGCACTAACGTACAATTATCTTCTTTTTAATTTCTCTGAAGGGAGAAATTCTTTCTTTGCTTTTGGGAAATGGCACTGATTTTCTTGTAAGAAAGCTCATTTCAATATTCTGAAACTTGAATTGTTAGAAAGTGTTTTTTTTCTCAGGCTTATATTAACTATTACTTATTTATTCACTAATATTGAGTAAATATATCACTGTGTATTTTTCACTGGGAATAATTAAAAATTTTAACCACTATGTGTAACTCAGAATTTTGTGGGCTGTTTTAAATATTTTTATTTCTTTGAAACAATCCTGAATTATGATATTTTATATATTTAAAAATAGTTGAGCCATAGTTCTACATTAAATGTCTTTAGTAATTAAATATCATTTACTTTCTGTAATAGTTTCATTGTTGTATGTATTTACATAGCTACTGTTTACACTATAGAAATTTTTAGTAAATTTAAAATTAAGTATTTAATTACTGAGACAAAATTCTGCACATAAGCTTCTTTCTTAAAGAAATTCCACATTCAATATTTCAGGTCACTGGGGTTCCATTGGACAGTAAAAATGTGCTGTAATTTCTTCACATAACACCTTGAAGGATTAAAACATGGTTTTTAAATTGCTTACCTTGCAACCAGTGTGCAATTTAACCACTCAGTGAGTTCTTTTTGTATTTGAGATTCTACATAAAACTCTTATGAATGCAGAGACCTTCAAATTTGATTAACTAATTTTAGAAGACAGAACTTTGCAGTCTTCCTCTGGAAATAAGCCCCCACCCTCCTCCAGGCACACTAAACAGTATTTATCAATAGAAAAGTGTATTCAGGCTCTATGAACATTATATGCTGAATTTATATACCAAAGCTAATTAGGTTTTTTTTTTTTTTTTGTAACTAAAAGTAATTTCTATGAATGCAATTTGGTTTCTTTTTTTAAATTACAAATTTTACCACAAAAATACTTTGCAAATACCATGATTTATACAATATAGGCTTCCAATGATATTAAAGCTTCTAGAAAAAACTCTGTACATTATTTTTTGTTTAGTTTACTTTTAGTAATAAGTACAAGGAAATGGCAACCCACTCCAGTATTCTTGCCGGAAAAATCCCATAAACAGAGGAACCTGCTTGGCTATAGTCCATGGGGGCACAAGAGTTGGACATGGCTTAGTGGCTAAACCATCAGCACAACATATCTTGCAGTACTTTAAGCAAGCAAGTACATAACCATGAAGTTAAATAAACAATAACTATAGAAGGAAAAGTTTAAAAACTATTGTTACAAGACAATTTAGAAAATATGGTATAAAATAAAAGTTTTAATATATTCTCAAACTTAACAAAATATTAATAGTCAAGAATAAACTTTCCTTTTCTAAACCTTTTGAGAGTATGTTGACCTGATACTATTACCAAAATACTTCAGTACCTAATTTGCACAAGAAAGATATTTTACTATTTGACCTTCATACAACCATAAAAATTAACATTAAACTTTGATATATTGCTACTAACTAATAAGCAAATTGTATGGACCTAACAGAAACAGAAGATATTAAGAAGAGGTGGCAAGGATACACAAAACTGTACAAAAAAGATCTTCACGATCCAGATAATCATGATGGTGTGATCACTCACACTCACCTAGAGCCAGACATCCTGGAATGTGAAGTCAAGCGGGCCTTAGGAAGTATCACCTCGAACAAAATTAGAAGAGGTGATGGAATTCCAGTTAAGCTATTTCAAATCATAAAAGATGATGCTGTGAAAGGGCTGTACTCAATATGTCAGCAAATTTGAAAAACTCAGCAGTGGCCACAGGACTGGAAAATGTCAGTTTTTATTCCAATCTCAAAGAAAGGCAATGCTAAAGAGTCTTCAGACTACCACACAATTGCACTCATCTCACATGCTAGTAAAGTGATGCTCAAAAATCTCCAAGCCAGGCTTCAGCAATACGTGAACCATGAACTTCCAGATGTTCAAGCTGGTTTTAGGAAAGGCAGAGGAACCAGAGATCAAACTGCCAACATCTGCTGGATCATTGAAAAATCAAAGAGTTCCAGAAAAACATCTAATTCTGCTTTATTGATTATGCCAAAGACTTTGACTGTGTGGATCACAATAAACTGTGGAAAAGTCTGAAGGAGATGGGAATACCAGACCACCTGAGCTGCCTCTTGAGAAACCTATATGTAGATCAGGAAGCAACAGTTAGAACTGGACATGGAACACAGACTGGTTCCAAATAGGAAAAGGAGTACATCAAGGCTGTATATTGTCACCCTGCTTATTTAACTTCTATGCAGAGTACATCATGAGAAAGGCTGGGCTAGAAGAAGCACGAGCTGGAATCAAGATTGCCAGGAGAAATATCAATAACCTCAGATATGGAGATGACACCACTCTAATGGCAGAAAGTGTAGAAGAACTAAAGAGCCTCTTGATGAAAGTGAAAGAGGAGAGTGAAAAAGTTGGCTTAAAGCTCAACATTCAGAAAACGAAGATCATGGCTTCCGGTCCCATCAGTTCAGTTCAATTCAGTCACTCAGTCATGTCTGACTCTTTGTGACCCAGTGAATTGTAGCACGCCAGGCCTCCCTGTCCATCACCAACTCCCAGAGCTCACTCAGACTCACGTCCATCTATTCAGTGATGCCATCCAGCCATCTCATTCTCTGTCGTCCCCTTCTCTTCCTACCCCCAATCCCTCCCAGCATTAGTCTTTTCCAATGAGTTAACTCTTCGCATCAGGTGGCCAAAGTATTGGAGTTTCGGCTTTAGCATCATTCCCTCCAAAGAAATCCCAGGGCTGATCTCCTTCAGAATGGACTGGTTGGATCTCCTTGCAGTCCAAGGGACTCTCAAGAGTTTTCTCCAACACCACAGTTCAAAAGCATCAATTCTTCAGCACTCAGCCTTCTTCACAGTCCAACTCTCACATCCATACATGACCACTGGAAAAACCATAGCCTTGACTAGACGGACCTTAGTTGGCAAAGTAATGTCTCTGCTTTTCAATATGCTATCTAGGTTGGTCATAACTTTTCTTCCAAGGAGTAAGTGTCTTTTAATTTCATGGCTGCAATCACCATCTGCAGTGATTTTGGAGCCCCCCAAAATAAAGTCTGACATTGTTTCCACTGTTTCCCATCTATTTCCCATGAAGTGATGGGACCGGATGCCATGATCTTCATTTTCTGAATGTTGAGCTTTAAGCCAGCTTTTTCACTCTCCTCTTTCACTTTCATCAAGAGGCTTTTTAGTTCCTCTTCACTTTCTGCCATAAGGGTGGTGTCATCTGCATATCTGAGGTTATTGATATTTCTCCCGGCAATCTTGATTCCAGCTTGTGTTTCTTCCAGTCCAGTGTTTATCATGAAGTACTCTGTATAGAAGTTAAATAAGCAGGATGACAATATACAGCCTTGACATACTCCTTTCCCTATTTGGAACCAGTTTGTTGTTCCATCTCCAGTTCGAACTGTTGCTTCCTGACCTGCATACAGATTTACTTCATAGCAAATAGATGGGAAAACAGTGGGTGACTTTATTTTTGGGGGGCTCCAAAATCACTGCAGATGGTGACTGCAGCCATGAAATTAAAACATGCTTACTCCTTGGAAGTAAACTTATGACCAACCTGGATAGCATATTCAAAAGCAGAGACATTACTTTGCCAACAAAGATTCTTCTAGTCAAGGCTATGGTTTTTCCAGTGGTCATGTATGGATGTGAGAGTTGGACTCTGAAGAAAGCTGAGTGCCAAAGAATTGATGCTTTTGAATTATGTGTTGGAGAAGACTCTTGAGAGTCCCTTGGACTGCAAAGAGATGCAACCAGTCCATCCTAGAGGATATCGGTCCTGGGTGTTCATTGAAAAGACTGATGTTGAAGTTGATGCAAAGAGCTTACTCATTTGAGAAGACCTTGATTCTGGGAATGATCGAGGGAAAGAGGAGAAGTCTACAACAGAGGATGAGATGATTTGATGGCATCACTAGTTCAATGGACATGTGTTTGTTTAGATTCCAGCTGTTTGTGATGGATAAGAAGGCCTGTCATGCTGCAGTTCATGGGGTCACAAAGAGTCGAACATGACTGAGTGACTGAACTGAACTGAATAAGCAAAATACATTACAGTTTTTCCAATAATGCCCTTTATAGCCAAAGACTGCAGCTCAGCATTACAGTTTTCATTTAATTTTCACTTCTCTTTAGTTACCTCCAATTTCACAAAATTCTTTAGCTATTTTTATTCCTTATTTTTTATGAACTTGACCGGTTTGAAGAGTGTCCCTTGACTTGGACTCATAAAGTGTTTCTTCATAATATGATACAGGTTATGACACTTTAGCAGAATATTACAGAATTGATCCTGTATTCTTATTGCCTCTTATTAGGTGATATATGCTTTAGATTTGTCCGTCAGTAGTGGTAGTCACTCTGATCATTCTGATGAGGCATTATCTACAAGATTTTATCAGTCAAAAGTCAAAACTTTTTTTTTCTTTTTAAATAGCAAATATTTAGATTGGAGTTAATTTGAAACAATGTAAATATCTTGTTTCTTATGAAACTTCCAAATTATTTTTTATATCACCCTATATTCATGTTTTCTTATTTAATGTTATTCTATTTGATTGTTATTATTACTATTACTGTTTTGTTGGTCAAATTTCTCCAAATTTGACCAAATGGAATATTTTAGCTTCCATGTGTTTTTGACATGCTTGTATCTCTAAGCAGTTTCTTGTTATCTGGCAGAAGTTGTTTAATGATCATTGTATACTGTTATATGCCTATACCTTGTATCAGTCATTCACTAGGAGAAATGATCTGTTTTAAAGGAAGATGGAATTTAGAAGCCAACCTTTGAATATTTGTCATGGTCATTGTGATTAGGATCCTGCTGCTTTTCACGGAAAGAGTTAGGAATTTTGTATTTTGTCACATTTTCATCTCCAGGTGTGCATCTATCTGTCTATCTATCTATCATCAAACGTCTTGAGTGCACAAACATATACCCAAATTCAATTCCACATCTTTGGGTGCATTCTAGTTTTCTTCCTTTCCAAATTTGTAATTACCCTCTCTAACCCTGGGTGGCTCAGATGGTAAAGCGTCTGCCTACAATGTGGGAGAACAGGGTTCGATCCCTGGGTCAGGAAGATCCTCTGGAGAAGGAAATGGCAACCCACCCCAGTACTTTTGCTCGGAAAATCCCATGAACAGAGGAGCATGGTAGGCTACAGTCCATGGAGTCGCAAAGTGTTGGACACTTTTGAGCGACTTCACTTTCACTTTCTCTAAGAATGAGATATTGACTCCAGTGATTCCATTTATTTATTTAATAAATACTCTTGTGTGTTTCCATATCTCTGTTCGGATACTCCCTTCACACCATACAGTTTCCAGAATATTGTATTGTACCCTCTCCACATTCCTAATGTGGATATCCTTTATGTTCCAATCACTTTTAGATGACTACCATGGTGGGCTCCATCTACTTGTTTTAGGGATGAATATTCATGAGTTGAAGGGATGTCTAACCAAAGGAAGAGTTGGAAGAAGAGAATGTGGAAGAGGAAAAGTCACCATTGTTTTAAAATATTTCCCTTTCTTCCTTCCTACTATTATCCTATTCTAATTCCAGTTTGTAATATGATAGGTCTTCTATGTGTCAGTCACTTAGTCATGTCTGACTCTTTGTGAGTCCATGGACTGTACACTGCCGGGTTCCTCTGTCCATGGAATTCTCCAGGCAAGAACGTTGGAGTGGGTTATCATTTACCTTTCCAGGGGATCTTTCCAACCCAGGAATCGAACCCCGGGTCTCCAGCAATGCAGGCAGATTCTTTTTACCAGCTGAGCCACCAGGGAATGCTAGGTCTTACTCCATCAATGATAACAACACATTCATATTTATAGTCTTCTTGTCTCTCAGTGCTAAGATTTTTGCTATTCTTCAGTATGTCACTTTTATATTTTGCTGAATATAATCTGCTTTTAATTCTGAATTGAATTTCTAACTTCAAATACAGTGTCTGCATATATAAATTTCTGGAAAACTTTTTTTTTTTTTACAAATCTTCCTAGATATTTATGTTAACAGTCTATTATATTTTATAAAATATATCAAAATATACTAATATATTTTGTATTCTGGTTCTGATAATTCCAGTACGATTTTTCAGTTTGTTGGTTCTCAGAACTCTCATTCACAGTGAATTATTTCTTCATGTATTTTTTGGTTCTTGAATGGTGAGTCCATGACACTTGCACTTTATCTTTGGGAATTTGTTGAAAGTTTACCTGCATTCCCCAGCAAGTATTTATAGTTGTTTCTGACAGTTCTTTCATAGCTTACAAATCCAGGACAGTCATTAGTTTTACTTTTGCCTGTGTATTTTTAGGTGAACACAGTGTTATAAATGTCAGTTCTAATACTGTGTGGTATTCAGTTTGTGATTAGGAATTGTTAGGGCAAAGTCTTATTTTGTCTCTGTCTATGAAATGTCTCTTTTTTTCATACTTTGTGCATTGTAGGCGTTTAATTTTAGGAGACCCAGATTTGTTTGCAAAGACTTTGCTTCACTCTAACAATGGAGGCCTTAGATTAATTCTCTTCAAAACCCATTAAAGTCTAAGGACAAGGCTAGGAACCTTTGGCAGAAGTTCCAAGAGCCAACATTATTAATACTTAGGCTTACTTTCCCTCTCTGAATTCTCAGTTTCATTTTATGTATAGCATCTTAAGATTTATGTTACCTTGTCACTAACACACTGTCATCATGTGTGTGTGTGTGTGTCTGTGTGTGTGTTTCCCTAAACTTTACCCAGTGTTTTGGTTTATGTCTTCTAGGTGATTCCCAAAGAGATCTTTCCAACTAATTTCTCTGATCACTATATAAGCTATACTGCCAGAACAAGAAGTAACCAATAGATTACAAATTTAAATAAGCTTGAAATGATTTAATAAAAGAACATGTGTATATTTTATGATGGGAATTAACACATACTATTTAAGACTGATAATGTTACAGCTGTTCTTTTTCATTTCATCATCTGTTGTTTCCATCCAAAATCCTTATCTTAAGAAATAAAAGCAAGATTGTCTTTCTTAATACCATTTAAAAAAATAAATCTAGGTGGTCAGATGACATTAAAGTCTTAACAAAAAAACTTGCTTTCATTTTTTAAAAGAGCATACTATTTTAATCATCAGCTGAAAATGTTGGTGATAATTTTGAAATTTTTTTCTTTTGTACAATATTTATAGGATGTAAAATACCTCTTTTAGGGTGAAATTCTATATAACAGAGTTCCATAACTGGAGTTAATTGTCAGAATATTACATTAATTTCTGTTCATCCAACATTGAATTTGCAGAAGCTAAGAAAAACATCTTTTTTTCAGCTTTGAATTTTTTCAGTGAGCTTTTTAATTCTTTCTTCACAAGCCTTCTGTTTTGATAGATGCATTAGTGTTTTGTAAAAATGTATCATCAATAACTATTTAAAACCATATGCTTGAGCACTCAAAGGTATGAAACTCTCTTGTTTACTAAGTGACTTTGGCAATAATCACTATAAATTTAAGCTCAAGAGACAGATAATAGGGAATACCTTAAAACTGTTTCTTGTCTGTGACAGGTTAAATCAGTTGACAAGAAAATTGTGCTAAAGAAGCCAGAAAATGGGTTTAATTCTCAATATGGTCAATTAACATTCTTTGACCCAAAGCAAATAAAGGCACGCTTGTGGCTGATTAATCTGAATTCCCTCTTACTGGCTAGGGAAAAAATGTTGCATAGTATTTTACATGATTCAAAGCAGCTTTACATACAATAATTTATCTTTATTATAAGACTAAAATATAGAGGATGAGCCATCTTGCAGAAGAAATAATGGGATTTAGGTGTTTTTGTTGTTGTTGTTGTTTGTTTCTTGACTTAACCTTAGAGTGCCAGTGTGTGTGTGCTCAGTCATTTCAGTCGTGTCCATCTCTGTGCAACCCTATTGTCTGTAGCCAGCCAGCCTTTTTTGTCCATGGCATTCTTCAGGCAATAATACTGGAGTGGGTTGCCATGCCTTCCTAGAGGGAATCTTTGCAACTCAGTAATTGAACCCACATCTCTAGCAACCCCTGCATTGACAGGGTAGTTCTTTACCACTATGCCACCTGAGAAGCCCCTAGAGTGCCAGAATGAAGAATAAAAACCTTAAGAAAAAAAAATTTTCTTTTTAAGGTGAACAGGCATAGAGACCAGAGGAGGAAATGGCAACCCACTCCAGTATTCTTGCCTAGAAAATTCCATGGACAGAGGAGCCTATTCAGTCTGTGGGGTCACAAAGAGTTGGCCAAGACTGAACAACTTAGCACACAGGCATAGAGATAGTGTATATGTTAACAAATTCACATAATTTGTAAGTTGGTTCAGTCATGATTTAAGTCCAGATATTCAGATCTTAGATCTTATACTATTAATCTAGATACTTCACACTTAATGCGAAAGTCACTTTATGCTACACTTTCTGCAGTGTTTTAAGAGCTACACAGTATCATGCTTACACATATGTGTAAACACAAATTAAATGACTTTATTTTCAACAAGTTTTGCTGTCTCATGAACTCAAGGAATTTTTACTGAAAAATTTAAAATATTTGAATTATTTTTCTTCTAATGCTTCTAATACTATTTTCTTCTAATACTCAGGTAAAGGCCCTTCGTGTTTATACCATCTTGCTCCATGTATGAACATTGTGAAACAGTTGTTTTAGCTTTTGCCTACAGAGTATTTTTGCTCAACTCATCAGAGTACATTGACTTTTAAGTCACATATCTGTAATCCATGAGAAAATGTTAGAGCCTGTTAAAGCTTCTATCAATGAATTTTGAGCCTGGGGAATGGTGTCTGAGTTCCAAGGATTAATAGTTATTTGAAAAATCACACAGATTGAAATACACAACTTAAATACCTTAAACTAGACAGCACCATGGTGGCTTACTATTTTCTTTCCTATACTCCTCTGTATAATGTGAACAATATTCTCTTCCCTCTGTATAATGTAAGTTTTGTTTTAGAACATATAAGATGGACTCTATTCATAACATAATCATAGGATGGTCTATGTTAAAAACATCCAAAGCGTAAAGCTATATTGTATATTTTAACTATTTGATGATGTTTTGATTAGAAAACATTCAAGAATTTGAGGCAGAGTTTTGGAATCCAAAGTTAATTTCAGCATTCCATCTGAATATCTACATCCATGCAACAACTCAACCTGCTCTTTGCAAAACTAGAAAATTTTTTTAAAAATTAACAAGATCTTTAGGGAAGATGTTACCTGTCAAACATTAACTTTGAATAAACAATAATTCATTTAAAAATACACTGAAATATGTGCATAGGATATATATTTATACAATCAAAATACAAAACCAAAATATACAAAAGTGTTTATAAAATAAACTATTTTTATTTATTTGCATGAATGATGTAGATTTTCTTACAAGCACAATCAAGCTTAACACTCTGTCTCTGAAAAAGTCACATGACAATGTTATGTACTCTGCTTAAATTTCTAAATGAAGACTGTAAGTTTACAGCCTACACTTATGTATAAGGGCATATTTATTTTAAGGAAGTATTAATCATTTGGATTGTTAATTTTCCCAAATGTCAGAGAAATAAATTATCCTAGGGAAGCTTTCACACTAAGTTGAGTTGATCTAAATATAAACTCCATAAAATCCAGATAATATATTAACTGTTTTAGGTAAAGTTTTGTATTTTGATAATCCTTAAGGTTATTTTATAAATAACATTATACATAAAATTCACTCTCAAAATAAGTGAATGATGAAGATAGTTGAAAATTTGCCAATGAATATTACAATATCATTTCCCCATGCTAATTTTCTCATTCTAAAGTTTTATATAAGTGATATATTAGCAGTGGACTTTCTAGAAGATTAGATTTTCTTGTAAAAGACACTTCATTTATCTTGATGATCATACCTCCTTTTCTAATCTGTTTGCCCTTGCCTACATCCTCGCATGACCCTTACCTTCAATGACAAACTTTATTTTCCGATGCACTCGTGTCATGTCTTCACTATTTACAGCCCTAACTGAGTAATCTCATTCTTTGTACTGCTGATGCAAAATATTACAAGTAATGGATGTAATAAATTACATCTTAGCTTAGACAGATAGAACCAAACGCTTTTGGATTTAGCAGAATCATTTCAGAAATTGATACCTCTGCCACTGCTGCAGATCAATAGTGCTTCAGGTGTCATCACCATAGTCAAATGATTTCGCCTATGCAGGTCTGATAAGAGGTCCTCAATAAATGCACCCTAGGAAGGGAATTTATTGCTACTGTTTGTTTTAGGTTTTACTAACTAATCAACTCATCATCCTTTTCATTTCTACTTCTAATCATATTAATTATCACCAGCTCTACAATCAATATAATGATCATTAGCCTTTCCCTAGAATGTGACCTTGGAAATATCCAACACTATCTAGCATGACACTGTGCACAAAGTTATATGATAAATAAATCTGACTGAATGAATTTTTATAGTAGATAGAAAAATTTGAGATGCAATGAGTGTACACATAAACATATGCATGTACATATACCCTAGAACATGTACATTTCAGAAGCTATCTGTTTTTCATTAAATTCATCCCTGGTGGCTCAGTGGGTAAAGCATCTGCCTCCAATGCGGGAGACCCGGGTTCGATCCCTGGGTTGGGAAGATTCCCTGGAGAAAGAAATGGCAACCCACTCCAGTACTCTTACCTGGAAAATCCCATGGACTGAGAAGCCTGATAGGCTACAGTCTGTGGGGTCGCAAAGGGTCGGACACGACTGAGCGACTTCACTTTGCTTCTAAATAGTTACTTAACCAACATTGTGTTTAAGAAAAATTATGAGAACATTTATTGATTGCATATATATTAACAATTTTTCAATTTTAAATTAATTTTGTTATTAAATTCTTTTTTCCAAATATAGGCAGTTAAAATAAAAATAACATGTTACTTCATCCCTGAAACATGCCTGGATAAAGTGACCAAAATTATATATGTCATAGTGTTACCCCACTGGGTTTCCAGGAGTATTTTGCTAGTTTTTATTTTTTCAAATGTAAAGAAATTCCTGAAATACCATACTTCACAATTTATCTGGGAAATCAAATTAAAACTCCCAACTGCTTAATTAGTATACTATGTTATAGATCTTATTCTAGGTGGATAAATTATGAAGGGTAGCAAGCATAACTCTGGAGAGCATTTACCAAGCTAAATAGGCAAAGTCGTTCTCTCTATGTATGTTAATTTTCATACATATTCAGATAATTTAAGAGAAAAATGGTATACATTTATTATAAGTTTATATTCAGCTGATAAAAGAGTAAAAACTTAATCTTTGCAGTTCCAGTGCTGCATTAAGTGTTAATTTGGTCATACACACAGAGAGAAGCATATGCATGCATGCACACACACACACAACTCACAGAGAAAGGAAGAAAGAAAGAAAATATGACAAAAACAGAATTTAGCATCAAGAATACAATAAAATGATGTAAAAGATGGGACAAATCATTCTATATTGGAAAGAGGAGAGGAGAAAAGTAATGTCCTGATCAAACAGTTTTATTCATTATGGTGGAAAACGATCTGTTTTAGAAATTTTTTAGTGTTATACTCAGAAAAATGAAAGAAATGATTAACCCTTAAATACATTTCGGTTCTTCTGGATTAGTCCAATCACACTTAAGTAATCAATATGGAAAAGATGGCTATGATAATTTTGTGCATGTGTTTTAAAATCTCAAATATAGGCTGTACATTCATATAACTTCCTAATAAAAGCTTCAAGATATGATATATATTTTCCAGGCATGAAGAATTATAATAATTTAATCTGGAATCACATTAACATTTGACCATTTGACTATATTTACCAGTGTCATTTAGTCTGACTTAGGCTTGTAGGAGGGTGGTAAAACTGTCTTTTTCTTTTAGTTCAGACACTACCCACTCACTGATGATCTAAATAAAACTCCTTTTTCCTTAGCTTAATAAACACTAAATCTGCACTTAATAAATGTCCTGGGGCAGGAAATATTTTAAATTGCACATATCCTTTGGTCTAGCCTGAATAAGTTTATTATTATAATGGCCTGAGTTGGGCACAACTGAGCAACTTCACTTTTACTTTTTTTAAGGAGATAGGCACTGGAGGCACTTAGAATTTTGTATGATCTTGTCACTTCCTTTAACCTGCATGAGGTTTTAAGGAAGACGCTTAGTCTTTCAGAGAGTCAGTTTCTTAATCTTTTTTTTTTAAATTTATTAATTTTTAATTTTAATTTTTACTTTATTTTACTTTAGAATACTGTATTTGTTTTGCCATACATTAACATGAATCCACCATGGGTGTACATGAGTTCCCAAACATGAACCCCCCTCTCACCTCCCACCCCTTATCATCTCTCTGGATCATCCCCATGCACCAGTCCCAAGCTTCCTGTATCCTGCATCGAACAGAGATTGGCGATTTGTTTCTTACATGATAGTATACATGTTTCAATGCCATTCTCCCAAATCATCCCACTCTCCCTCAGAGTCCTACAGTCCACTCTACACATCTGTGTCTCTTTTGCTGTCTCACATATAGGGTCATCATTACCATCTTTCTAAATTCCATATATATGTGTTAGTATACTGTATTGGTGTTTTTCTTTCTGGCTTACTTCAATCTGTATAATCGGCTCCAGTTTCATCCACCTCATTAGAACTGAACCAAATGTATTCTTTTTCATGGCTGAGTAATACTCCATTGTGTATATGTTCCACTGCTTTCTTATCCATTCATCTGCTGATGGACATCTAGGTTGCTTCCATGTCCTGGCTATTATAAACAGTGCTGTGATGAGCATTGGGGTACAGGTGTCTCTTTCAATTCTGGTTTCCTTGGTGTGTATGCCCAGCAGTGGAATTGCTGGGTCATAAGGCAGTTCTATTTGCAATTTTTGAAGGAATCTCCACACTGTTCTCCATAGTGGCTGTACTAGTTTGCATTCCCACCAACAGTGTAAGAGGGTTCCCTTTTCTCCACACCCTCTCCAGCATTTATTGCTTATAGGCTTTTGGACTGCAGCCATTCTGACTGGTGTGAAGTGGTACCTCATTGTGGTCTTGATTTGCATTTCTCTGATAATGAGTGATGTTGAGCATCTTTTCATGTGTTTGTTAGCCATCTGTATGTCTTCTTTGAAGAAATGTCTATTTAGTTCTTTGGCCCATTTTTTGATTGGGTCGTTTATTTTTCTGGAATTGAGCTGCCTAAGTTGCTTGTATATTTTTGAGATTAGTTGTTTGTCAGTTGTTTCATTTACTATTATTTTCTCCCATTCAGAAGGCTGTCTTTTCACGTTGCTTATATTTTCCTTTTTTGTGCAGAAGCTTTTAATTTTAATTAGATCCCATTTGTTTATTTTTGCTTTTATTTCCAGTATTCTGGGAGGTGGATCATAGAGGATCCTGCTGTGATTTATGTTGGAGAGCGTTTTGCCTATGTTCTCCTCTAGGAGTTTTATAGTTTCTGGTCTTACGTTTAGATCTTTAATCCATTTTGAGTTTACTTTTGTGTGTGGTGTTAGAAAGTGATCTAGTTTCATTCTTTTACAAGTGGTTGACCAGTCTTTACTCCATTGTATATTCTTGCCTCCTTTGTCAAAGATAAGGTGTCCATAGGTGTGTGGATTTATCTCTGGGCTTTCTATTTTGTTCCATTGATCTATATTTCTGTCTTTGTGCCAGTACCATACTGTCTTGATGACTGTGGCTTTGTAGTAGAGCCTGAAGTCAGGCAAGTTGATTCCTCCAGTTCCATTCTTCTTTCTCAAGATTGCTTTGGCTATTCGAGGTTTTTTGTATTTCCATACAAATCTTGAAATTATTTGTTCTAGTTCTGTGAAAATACCGCTGGTAACTTGATAGGGATTGCATTGAATCTGTAGATTGCTTTGGGTAGTATACTCATTTTCACTATATTGATTCTTCCGATCCATGAACATGGTATATTTCTCCATCTATTAGTGTCCTCTTTGATTTCTTTCACCAGTGTTTTATAGTTTTCCATGTATAGGTCTTTAGTTTCTTTAGGTAGATATATTCCTAAGTATTTTATTCTTTTTGTTGCAATGGTGAATGGAATTGTTTCCTTAATTTCTTTTCCTACTTTCTCATTATTAGTGTATAGGAATGCAAGGGATTTCTGTGTGTTGATTTTATATCCTGCAACTTTAATATATTCATTGATTAGCTCTAGTAATTTTCTGGTGGAGTATTTAGGGTTTTCTATGTAGAGGATCATGTCATCTGCAAACAGTGAGAGTTTTACTTCTTTTTTTCCAATTTGAATTCCTTTTATTTCTTTTTCTGCTCTGATTGCTGTGGCCAAAACTTCCAAAACTTCCAAAACTATGTTGAAAAGTAGCAGTGAAAGTGGACACCCTTGTCTTTTTCCTGACTTTAGGGGAAATGCTTTCAATTTTTCACCATTGAGGATAATGGTTGCTGTGGGTTTGTCATATATAGCTTTTATTATGTTGAGGTATGTTCCTTCTATTCCTGCTTTCTGGAGAGCTTTTATCATAAATGGATGTTGAATTTTGTCAAAGGCTTTCTCTGCACCTATTGAGATAATCATATGGTTTTTATTTTTCAATTTGTTAATGTGGTGAATTACATTGATTGATTTGCGGATATTGAAGAATCCTTGCATCCCTGGGATAAAGCCCACTTAGTCATGGTGTATGATCTTTTTAATGTGTTGCTGGATTCTGATTGCTAGAATTTTGTTGAGGATTTTTGCATCTATGTTCATCAGTGATATTGGCCTGTAGTTTTCTTTTTTGTGTGACATCTTTGTCAGGTTTTGGTATTAGGGTGATGGTGGCCTCATAGAATGAGTTTGGAAGTTTCCCTTCCTCTGCAATTTTCTGGAAGAGTTTGAGTAGGATAGGTGTTAGCTCTTCTCTAAATGTTTGGTAGAATTCAGCTGTGAAGCCGTCTGGACCTGGGCTTTTGTTTGCTGGAAGATTTCTGATTGCAGTTTCAATTTCCGTGCTTGTGATTGGTCTGTTAAGATTTTCTATTTCTTCCTGGTTCAGTTTTGGAAAGTTGTACTTTTCTAAGAATTTGTCCATTTCTTCCATGTTTTCCATTTTATTGGCATATAATTGCTGATAGTAGTCTCTTATGATCCTTTGTATTTCTGTGTTGTCTGTTGTGATCTCTCCATTTTCATTTCTAATTTTATTGATTTGATTTTTCTCTCTTTGTTTCTTGATGAGTCTGGCTAATGGTCTGTCAATTTTATTTATCCTTTCAAAGAACCAGCTTTTGGCTTTGTTGATTTTTGCTATGGTCTCTTTTGTTTCTTAATCTCACTAATTTACTGAAAGAATAATTAAGTATATAAAACCCTCAGTATACTACTTAAAATATTGTAAGCACTCAATAAACTGTACAGGTTATTACTGTTTCTCTTACATTATGGATTCATTATTGTTATTTTCCCTATTGCTGTAATTTTATATAACATTCACATTTTAAAAATCTATGAGGTTGCATGGTAATCACTAACAATATTATGAATCTATGAAATCTATTTCAAAATAGTTTAAAAGACACATACAATCACAAATTTTATAAAATTTTGTGAGTATTTAGACCTATGGGTCTTACAGGTCATATCTAGAGAATTCCTTTGGCATGAAGCTAAAAGCCCTTTAACCTGGAGCATATTTTATCAAAAACATATACATAAACATGAAAATCTTAAATATATGTCAGAATATAAAGGTGAACTGCTAATGGAAAATACTAAAAACTACCAGTAACTCAGAAGATGGAGAATTATATTGAAAAAAGCATAGGATTAGGAATATTGTGCTCAATGGATAAAGGCTCAATGCAAATGCTAGAATTCTGTCCCTAATCAAGCATTTCTTCCCATGAGGATCCTGAGGAAAATGAGTGTGCAGATCAAAGACTAGGGAGACAACTTACTTTTCTGTAGGGTCTGTCCCCAAACGTTATTAGGGTATTTTAGTGAACTATAATAGACTATACTCTGGGCTTCTGCATCCCTCACTGAACGGGACTTGCGAGTATCTTGCAGACTTGAAATGGGAACCCACTATAGTATTCTTGCCTGGAGAATCCCATGGACAGAGGAGTCTGGTGGGCTACAGTCCATGGGGTTGCAAAGACTTGGACACTACTGAAGTGACTTCACACATGCAGAACTGAATAACAGCAGTCTGTTTACTTCAACTACACACACCCAGAATTATTATACTGCCACTGCAGTTCTAGGAAATACTTAGAAAAAGATGAGAAAATTGCCAACAAATGAAAGTGAAGTTGCTCAGTCATGTCCGACTCTTTGTGACCCTGTGGACTGTAGGCCACGAGGCTCCTGCGTCCATGGGATTTCCCAGGCAAGAATACTGGAGTGGGTTGCCATTTCCTTCTCCAGGGGATCTTCCTGACCCAGGGAAGCCCAACAAATGAAAAGGCATAACCAAATCCATACTTGCTGATCTCAACCACTTTGAATCCCCTATGCTTAACTATTTTTATCTTATCTGGATCCTCTAGTCTATTTATCAGCTTTACAGAAGAACCCTCCTTTTTAGTTGTAAATCACTTTGTCCTTAAACCTGACCCAAGTTTTAGATAAATGAAGAAATTTAAGGGAAGAGAAACAAAGAGACTTAAATACACCTTAAAAAAAAATTTCACTGTAAAAAAAATTTTTGTTCATGTACTTAACTATGAGGGTTTAAACAAATATCTTAGCTTCATCCATTAAAAATTAAAGAATATACAATATATTCTATGTCATTGAGTAAGTAACTAAATTAATATTGTTGGATACAAGGTCAAGCCCTAATACATATTTTAACTTTAATTAGGCATCTTTTTATTTTTTTTCTTAGTGTGACTCTGTATATGTTTCAAAAATGAGGACAGATTCTAGAGTATTAGCTAGTAGCTACCACTGCCTACTCTTTCAAAGTACAGGGAAAAAGACTTTCTGAGTAATGAGGACCAATTCTAAACATCCGTAGTATTTTATATATATATATATATATATCTGTCTATATCTGGAAGGAAGAGACAGGGAGGAAGGGAGGGAGATATAAGGAGAGATTCCCAATTTGCAAATTCACCTACTTGGTAAAATTCTGTTGTGAATCAGTACTTAAAGTGTTCCAGAAGTCATTTGGGACATGCACCGAGCGGCACAAAATTTTTCACCTGTGAGAATGTTCCTAACTGATGTCAGTTATGAAGAAACTCTTCCTTCTTGCTTCTTCAGCTCTCATGCATTGAGTAAGTTAGAAAATTAAAAATGACTCCAGGATAAAAAAGTTATAGGGGATGATGCTGTGTAGTACAGGAAATTCTGGCTCTGAGGTCATTTGGGTGAGGTTTAAATTTCAGCTCTGACATTTGTTAGTGGTATGGCATCAGGGAAGTTATTAACACCTCTGAACTTTGTTTCCCCTTTCTCAAAATAAAGAAAATTTGCTGATGAGTTTAATTTTAGGATTTAAAATTATAATTTATGTAAAATATATATTGAGACACATTTGTGTATAAAGGGGCTTCTCTGGTGGCTCAATTGGTAAAGATTCCTTTACCAGTAAAGACTCCTTGAATGCAGGAGACTTAGGTTCAATCCCTGGATTGGGAAGATCCCCTGGAGTGGGAAATGGCAAACCACTTCAGTATGCTTGTCTGGGAAATCCCACAAACAGAGGAAGAGGAGAGGCTGGTGGGCTAAGTTCCATGGGGTTGCAAGAATTGGAGATGATTTTGTGACTGCACTGCAACCATGTGTATATGATGAATGCATGTATGTTTTCATGTTAATATATTTATGTATCAGTTCAGTTCAGTCGATCAGTCATGTCCAACTCTTTGCAACCCCATGGACTGCAGCACAACAGGCTACCCTGTCCATCACCAACTCCCAAAGCTTGCTCAAACTCACATTCATCAGTGATCCCATCCAACCATCTCATCCTCTGTCATCCCCTTTTCCCACCTTCAATCTTTCCCAGCATCAGGGTCTTTTCCAATGAGTCAGTTATTTGCATCAGGTGCCCAAATTATAGGAGTTTCTGCTTCAGCATCAGTCCTTCCAATGAATATTGAGGACTGATTTCCATTAGGATTGACTGGTTGTATCTCCTTGCAGTCCAAGGGACTTTCAAGAGTCATCTCCAACACCACAGTTCAAAAGTATCAATTCTTCTGCACTCAGCTTTCTTTAGAGTCCAACTTTCACATCCATACAGGACTACTGGAAAAACAACAGCTTGGACCAGATGGACTTTTGTCGGCAAAGTAATATCTCTCTTTTCAATATGCTGTCTAGGTAGGTCATAGCTTTTCTTCTATGAAACAAGCATCTTTTTATTTCATGTCTGAAGTCAACATCTGCAGGGATTTTGGAACCCAAAACAATAAAGTCTCTCACTCATTCCATTGTTTCCCCATCTATCTGACATGAAGTGATGGGACCAAATGCCATGATCTTCATTTTCTGAATGTTGAGCTTTAAGCCAACTTTTTTACTCTCCTCATTCAATTTCATCAAGAGGCTCTTTCGTTCTTCTTCACTTTCTGCCATGAGTGGAGTCATCTGAATATCTGAGGTTATTGATATTTCTCCTGGCAATCTTGATTTCAGCTGGTGCTTCATCCAACACAGCATTTTGCATGATGTACTCTGCATATAAATTTAAAAAGCAGGGTGACAATATACAGCCTTGACATACGCCTTTCCCGATTTAAACCAGTCTGTTGTTCCATGTCCAGTTCTAACTGTTGCTTCTTGACCTACAGACAGATTTCTCAAGAGGCAGGTCAGGTGGTCTGGTATTCCCATCTCTTTAAGAGTTTTCCACAATCTATTATGATCCACACAGTCAAAGGCTTTGCCATAGTCAATAAAGCAGATGTACATGTTTTTCTGGACCTTTCTTGCTTTTTCCATGATTCAACGGATGTTGGCAATTTGATCTCTGGTCCTCTGCCTTTTCTAAATGCAGCCTGAACATCTGGAAGTTTACAGTTTCACATATAGTTGAAGCCTGACTTGGAGAGTTTTGAGCATTACTTTGCTAGTGTGTAAGTTGTGTGCAATTGCGGGGAAATTTGAACATTCTTTGGCATTGCCTTTCTTTGGGATTGGAATGAAAACTGACCTTTTCCAGTCCTGTGGCCACTGCTGAGTTTTCCAAATTTGCTGGCCCACAGCATCATGTTTTAAGATTTGAAATAACTGAACTGGAATTCCATCACTCCCACTAGCTTTGTTCACACTGCTGCTTCCTAAGGCCCACTTGACTTCACATTCCAGGATGTCTGGCTCTAGGTGGCTGATCACACCATCATGGTTATCTCGGTCATGATATTTTTTGTATAGTTTTTCTGTGTATGCTTGCCACCTCTTTTTAATATCTTCTGCTTCTATTAAGTCCATACCATTTCTGTCCTTTATTGTACCTATCTTTGCATGAAATGTTTCCTTATTATCTCTAATTTTCTTGAAGAGATCTCTAGTCTTTCCTCTGTTTTCCTCTATTTCTTTTCATTGATCCCTGAGGCAGCTTTCTTATCTCACCTTGCTATTCTTTGGAACTCTGCATTCAAATGGATATATTTTTCCTTTTCTCATTTGCCTTTAGGTTCTCTTTTTTTAAATTATTATTATTGTTTATTATTATTTTTTTTAACTTTACAATATTGTATTGGTTTTGCCATACATCAACATGAATCCGCCACATATAATATCATATAAGGTTCTCTTCTTTTCTCAGCTATTTATAAGGTCTCTTCAGACAACCACTTTGCCTTTTTTCATTTCTTTTTTTGGGGGGATGTTCTTGATCACCCCTTCCTGTACAATGTCACGAACCATGGTCTATAGTTCTTCAGGCACTCTTATCAAATCTAATCCTTGAATCTATTTGTTACTTCCACTGTATAATTGTAAGGAATTTGATTTAGGTCATACCTGAATGGTCTAGTGGTTTTCCCTACTTTTTTAAATTTAAGTCTGAATTTTGCTATGAGAAGTTCATGATCTGAGCCACAGTCAGCTCCCAGTCTAGTTTTCGCTGACTGTATAGAGCTTCTCTATTTTTGGCTGGAAATAATGTATTCAATCTGATTTAGATATTGGCCACCTGGTGATGTCCTTCTGTACAGTCATCTCTTGTGTGGTTGGATGAAGGTGTTTTCTATGACCAGTGCATTCTCACATATATGCACATATGTGTATGCATATATATACAAATGTATACATATATATATATGTATATATATATAAGTGGCCCTTTGAAACCACCATTTACTAGATCCCTATTATATGCAATAAATATGCATACAATTTATTTAATTCTATAATATGCTAATTATGAACTAATGTATGAATTTGGTAGAAGGCTCTAAGTATCAAAAACATTCACTACTTTGTCCAAGACATTTTCAAACTGATAAGAAGTCTCTATTATCAAACTCATAAGATTTTCAATAAACTTCCGAATTTGCCTAATTCAGTAAATTGCCCGAATGCATCAAGCAACTGTATGCAAAACCAAGCTCTGAACTCTTTGACTGTGGATTCATTGTTTTTTTCAATATTCCATGTAGTCAAGAGTTTGAGTAAATTTTTTAACGTTAATACAGGATTGATTTGTAAGATAGCTGCCTTTATTCATAAGGTTTTACCCACATGTAACTCATAAATCATAAATATGTATAAAATTTTCAGTCTCTGTGTACATTTACATGAGTGTGTGTGTGGGTGTCTGTGTGTGTGTGTGATCAAATTCTATTCCTTTTTAAAACTTATCATCCCATAGCAAAGCCTTCCTGGAGAGAATGAATGTTAGTGCTGTGTACAGATGAGTATACTAGGTTAAACAGAAATCAATGTTTTCTACCTCTGAAACCTGTCTCCATTTGCTAGCAGAATAAAGGATGTCATTAGACTTCAGTATCCATCCATTACCACTCACAAGTTTTATTAAAACTCAAGCAATGTAAAATTGCTACATGTCCTTCTGTTTCTGAATTTGTAACTGAATAAGTATAAAAACAGGAACTGTACTGTGGGATGTGATCTGGTGTATCTGATATCTGGGCATCAGAAATCTTTTAATAACACAGACAATCATGAAAAATAATGCCAACATTTTGTGATTCCCTTTAAGGACTGGAACACCACACAAAATTTCTCCTAAGGAATTCAAACATAAATAACTTACATGAGTTTAAATGAGGTAAAATTTGTGGCCAGCTTCTTTTTAAATGGACCCTATTTTTCAGAGAAGTTTTAGGCCCACAGAAATAATCAGAGGAACATAGAGATATTTTCCACGTACCCCTTACTCCTACACATACAGAATCTCCCAAACTATGGGCATCTCACACCATAGCGGTATATTAGTTATGATTCATAAACTTAATGCATCTTTTCAACCAAAGTCAATAGTTTGCATTAGGGTTCACTTTTACTGTTGTATGTATTAGGACATAGATACAACATAAATATATTGGGTTTTGCCAGATATATTCTCACATGAATATGCCACTGTGATATCAATTCCAATAGTTTCACTGCCCTAAAAATCCTTTATGCTTTACTTATTCATGACTCCCTTCCCAACCCCTGGAAACCACTGATTCTTTTTTTTTTTTTTTTTTACTATCTTTGAAGTTTTGCCTTTTACAGAATGTCATATAGTTGGAATTATATAGTTTAATTTATATCTTTATAGCTCATTTCATTTTAGGGTTAAATAACATTCTACCTTCTTAATGTACCACCTTTTATTTATCCATTCAACCCCTGAAGGACATCTTGGTTGAATCCAAACTGTTGGCTGTTATGAATAAATCTTCTATGTATATCCATGTGTATCCATTTTTTGTGTAGACATAAAGTTTCAGCAACTTTTTTTTTTATATATAAACATAAAGTTTCAGTTCATTTGGGTAAAATTTTTAAGGATGATTGCTGGGTTGTATGGTAAGAGTGTTTTTAGGAAAAACCAAGCTGTCTTCTGAAGAGTATGTACTGTTTTGCATTCCAAACAGCCCTGAATTAAAGTTTTTATTGTTCCATGTCTCCACCAGTATTTAGTGTTGTTGGTGGTATGGATTTTGTCCACTCAAATGGGTTTGTAGTGGCATCTTACTGTTATTTTAATTGTTAAACTTTAATGACATAAGATGTTGAGTATCTTTCAATATATTTATTTGCCATTTGTATATATTTTTGGATGACTTCTCTGTTAAGGTCCTTTGCCCATTTTAAAAAAGATAAGATTGCTCATTTTCTTGTTGTTGAATTTTAGGAATTCTTTGTATATTTTGGATAACAATTCTTTATCACTTGTCTTTTTCAAAATTTGTTTCCAATCTGTGATATGATTGTATGCTAAAGTATATGATTTAGTAGAAACTGTTTTGGGCAATCAATGAAAAAAAAAGTTATAAAACAATGTCCGTAAGGAATGGGTGGCAGATATAGGTCCACACATGCAGAGGGAGATGGAAAAGCAAAAATAAGGTGAAATGATAGGCTTTGAAAATGAGAAAAGAATGAGAGAGAAAGAAAAATAGAATCTTTTTAAAGAGTCCGTTATTTGAAAAATGTTTCCTATGGAATCTGGCATGTCTTATGTACAAAATTACAGTACATAAAACTAAGACCTAGTTAAGCTAAATATCTTCCTAAGATAGTATATGTTAGATCCAAAACTTTGGTCTTTCTTGTACTATATTACTATTATTATATGGGACTATGAATAAGTGCATGTGTATGTGGCACATGTATATAAATGCATATTATGTGTTTTTATCCTCCAAATCTTTGATCCAACTTTTATTTTGGTGAACTCACTTTTAACTTGGCTTTCTGATTTAGTATTTTACAAATTTACGTATAATTATTGTGAAATAACAATTTAGAGTCCATTTACAATTACTTGGTTATATATAATGATAACCTTGGTAAGGTATGTGTTAAAACTGTAACACATATATATATATAACACATATATGTAAAATGTTTAAAATGCCAAAATCCATTAGATCATAGGCAAAGCAAGAGAATTCCAGAAGAACATCTATTTCTGCTTCATTGACTATGCTAAAGCCTTTGACTCTGTGGATCACAGCAAACTGTGGAAAATTCTTAAAGAGAAGGGAATACCAGACCACCTTACTTGCCTCCTGTGAAACCTGTTTGCAGGTCAAGAAGCAACAGTTAGAACTAACATAAAACTATGGACTGTTTCTAAATAAGGAAAAGAGAATGTCAAGGTTGTATGTCACCTCACTTATTTAACTTATATGCCAAGTATATCATGCAAAATGCCAGACTGGATGAAGCACAAGCTGGAATCAAGATTGCCAGGAGAAATATCAGTAACCTCAGATATGCAGATGATACAACCATTATGGCAGGAAGCAAAGAAAAACTAAAGAGTCACTTGAAAATGAAAAAAGAGAGTGAAAAAACTGGCTTAAAATTCAATATTAAAAAAAAAAAAAAAAACAAACCAAGATCATGACATCCAGTCCCATCACTTCATGCCATATAGATGGGGAAACAATGGAAACAGTGAAAGACTATTTTCATGGGCTTCAAAATTCCTGTAGATGGTGGCTGCAGCCATGAAATTAAAAGACACTTGCTTCTTGGAAGTAAATGTGAAGTAACTCAGTCATGTCCGACTCTTTGCGACCCCATGGACTGTAGCCTACCAGGCACCTCTGTCCATGGGATTTTCCAGGCAATAGTACTGGAGTGGATTGCCATTTCCTTCTCAGAACAAACCTAGACAGCATATTAAAAAGCAGAGAAATTACTTTGCCAACAAAGGTCCATCTAGTCAAAGCTATGGTTTTGCCAGTAGTCATGTATGGATGTGAGAGTTGGACCATAAAGAAGGCTGAACAGTGAAAAATTGATGCTTTTGAACTGTGGTGTTGGAGAAGATTCTTGAAAGTCCCTCAGACTTCAAGGAGATCAAACCAGTCCATCCTAAAGGAAATGAATCCTGAATGTTCATTGGAAGGACTGATGCTGGAGCTGAAGCTCCAATACTTTGGCCACCTGATGTGAAGAGTCATCTCATTAGAAAAGACCCTAATGCCGGGAAAGATTGAAAGGAAAGGGATAAGAGGGCAACAGAGGATGAGATAGTCAGATGGCATCACCGACTCAATGGACATGACTTTGAGCAAACACCGGGAGATAGTGAAGGACAAGGAAGCCTAGCATGCTGAAATTCATGTGGTCGTAATGAGTTGGACATGGCTTAGTGACTGAAGAGCAACAAGTGATTTTATAAAACATATTTTCTAAAATTAAAAAATCAGCGTTGGTGACTCAGTGGTAAAGTATCTGCCTGTCAATGCAGGAGCCGCAGGAAATGCAGGTTTGATCCCTGGGTTGTCAAGAGCCCCTGGAGGAGGAAATGGACTCCCACTCCAGTATACTTGCCTGGAAAATCTCATGGACAGAGGAGCCTGGTGGGCTTCAATCACAAAGAGTTGGACACGACTGAGCAACCAAGCACGTATGCACATCTATCCACCTATCTAGTATGTATGAAATTTTAAAGCCAGAAATCAACATTTAAAATTTTTAATATGTCAATTTTTCAAAATTATCAAGTTATGGATGTTTGTTAGATATTCTTTTTCAATTATGCAACATTAGGTACCAAAATATTTTCACAGTGAATTTTTTTGTTGTAGTTGAGTTGCTCAGTCTTATCAGACTTTTTGTGACCCTGTGGACTACAGTACAGCAGGCTTCCCTGTCCTTCACTATCTCACGGGATAAGCTACAGCTTAATCATATCAGTACTACACTTATACCCCAGCATTTGGAGACTCCTCCACTTACATATTGGAGAAGAAAATGGCAACCCACTCCATTAATAGTCACCAAGTTCTGGAGTGCCTTCCTAGAAATTTGCTGATTCCCCAGAAATTTCCTAGAGAACAGTTCCCTTCTGATGTTTAAGATTAAGAGACCCCAAAAATGGTATCTGGGAAGAACATTCTCAGCCTGGAATTCAATCCAATGTCTCCTTTTCAGGGAAGTCTAATAATGTGGTAAATCAAATGCCCTGGGGCAGCTAGGAGGTGGGGAAAAATTTTATCTATGTCTTAATCCTGGTACCTACTGGTCTGCCCTTTGTTGTACAGAGCAGTATGATGCCCCACTGGTCTGAATTTAGTCACCAAAAATAGTGTTGACACCATGATTTTGGATGATTCTAATTCATATTAGAAGCAGCTTAAGTACTAGAAGAGATATGGCATGTCAGCACAAGTGCCACTGACTTTCTTTCTGGAGTATATGGCATATGACATTCTCAAGTATCAAGTGGTAGACACATTTTTGTTTGCTTTTTTTTCTCACAAAAAAGATCAGAAAGAGATGACTTCTAATCCTAAACAAAAAGAAATGATATCTGAATACTATGAAGAATTTTCATGTGCACTGACTGAACAATAAACCAATATGCAATTTCTTTTCTACCCATTATTCAAAATTTTTATTGAAAAATCACTATACCTCAAATGAACCCATCAATATCATATTCTTAAAAATTAAAAGTTTTCTCTTCCTTGGCATTAATCACCTGAAGACACGCATGAACTCTATGAAAAGTTTTGATACTTGCTGTTTTTTATGTTAAATTAACATTTCTCAAACTTTCAATTATGCGTTTTTGAGTCCTGTATACCATCTGGATCACTATTTACTTATATGCTTTTAATTGGCATTTTAGTTTATACTTTTTGAAGTATAATTTTGTTTCTATAATTTGAAGCTAGTGTTATAAGAAAAAAATAAACATCTTTATAAAATATATATGATGAAAGCAAAATGCTGTTATTTTGATCCAGGTAGAAAGAGTTGCCTATAAACATATAAACCTGAGGCTGCTCCAATAGAGTAAAAAAAAAAGATATGGTGTCAGAGAACTGCAAATAATAAACCAATACCAAACTTTATTTTTGATTTTCACATAGATTTGAAAAAGAATAAAAATAATTTTCACAATGTGACTTTGTTAACAAATGCCACCTATGTTACAACTCTCACACTTTGAAATCACTGATATTATGTAATAAGTGTGTATTGGATTATAGATAAATCCTATTATTATAAATTTTGTTCTTTTCATTTATTTTAAGAGGTATATAATTGACAATTATTATAATTAGGAAAAATAAATAGAAATACCTTTCCTCAAAGATATGGAGTATAACTCTCATTGCTTAAATGTAGAAACCTGAATCAAACTACCTTAGCTGGGTGATGAAAGTTGACATTAACCATGATATTATGTTAATAACATATGCCCTTGATATGACTGTATAAAAATTACACTGTTCTCCATAGCCTACCTCCTCTACAAAATCACCCCAGTCTAATCATAGCAAAAGCATCAGAAAATAGCACAAGCTCAGTTCAATGCTCTGTGGTGACCTAGATGGATAGGATGGGTGGGAGGGGATGGGAAGACCATAAGGGAGAAGATATATGTACACATAGAGCTGATTCACTTTATATACAGCAGAAACTAACACAACATTGTAAATCAACTACCCTAATAAAAAATAACGAAAGTAAATATAGACATATATAAATATGTGGAAACATCAGGCAAATTAAATTGACGGGACATTCTGCAAAGTACTTGATCAATAGTCCTAATCACCAGAAATACTTGAAAACTATTAAGATCATAAAGACAATGAAAGTCTGAAAAAGTGTCACAACCAAGAGAGCCTAGGGAAATATGACAATTAGCTGTAATGTGATATTCTGGATGGGATCTGGAACAGAAAAACGATATGCTGCAAGAGCCAAGTAAACCTGAAGAAAATATGCTTTAATAAATAATGATAAATTGATATTTATTCATTAGTTGTAACAAATGTAACATACTGATAGTGATTAGTTTGATATGTTAATTTGATTGAGTCACATGTTGCCCGGATAATTGATTAAACATTATTTCTCTGTAAGGGTGTTTCTGGATGAGACAAGCATTTGAATTGGTAGACTAATAAAACTGATCACACTCTCCAATATGAGTGGTCAAGACATATATATACATATATATATAATGTATATTGTATATATATATATATATATATACAGGTATTCTTATATGTGTACATGTATATGCATGTATATATGTATATATATCCCTCTCATATTGGTTATTAGCTCTGCTGACTGTAGAATCCTGACTAAACTATTGGAGAAGAAAATGGCAACCCCTTCCAGTATTCTTTCCTGGAAAATTCCATGAACAGAGGAGCCTGGCAGGCTACAGTACTGGAGGGTGCAAAGAGTAGGACATGACTGAATGACTGAGAATGAAAGATATTAAGACAAGGAGAAACTAGATGTGAAGTTTTGGAGTATAGATGTATGGCAAAACCAATACAATACTGTAAAGTAATTAGCCTCCAATTAAAATAAATATATTTATATTAAAAAAGAAATGATATATTCTATCTTCATAATTTTTCTGTGAATTGAAGCTATTATTAAAATATTTTTTATTTTTAATTTTATATTGGAGTATAGTTGATTAATAATTTTATATTAGTTTCAGGTGTATAGCAAAGTGATTCTGTTATGCATATATGTGTATTTAATATTTTTCAAACTATTTTCCCATTTATGTTATTACAGAGTATTGAGCAGAGTTTCCTGTGCTATACAGTAGTAGGTCCTTGTTATTATCTGCTTTAAATACAGCTGTGTGTACATGTCAATCCCAAATTCCTAATCGATCCCCCCTCCCCCTCACCCCATAACCATAAATTCATTCTCTAAGTTTGTTTCTGTTTTGTAAATGAGTTTGCATCATTACAAAAAGGTTATTTTTAAAAAGGATTTACATTTTTAAAGGTAAAAAACTATACATTAAAAATATATCAAAATCACATCTACTGCTTCTTAATTTCTTCTTCATAAAGAAATTAAATATATTATTAGCTCTTTTCATAGGAAATGGTTTTTGTGGAATAGCAAATGAATACTAATTGTAAAATATTACAAAAATTACACAGCATCATTTATATGTTAGTCATTACATGAGGAATCAATTTTGGTACTGGAAAAGATCAGGGGCTATAGATTCAGACAAAAGTATGGATTTTAAATTCCAACACTTCTATGGATTATTGGACCAATTGCTATTCTCTTGCAACTTCATTTCTCCAGCCCTGTAAAATGGGGCTAATTCAATTTATTTCATAGATAAATGTGGAAGATGTTGAACTTAAAATATTTGTTCAGAAAGTGTTAGTCTGTGTCCTTATATTTTTGGAAGCTAACATATTTTACGGAGTCCCAAGGGAAATTAGTTGATAGCAATAAGATGTAAGAATCCTTTATTCAAATTCAAGATCATTTTCAGGTATTGGAATTTATGTATTACATTTTCAGTAATTCTTGAATTAAAGTGTGAATATGTTGATGTTTTGATGATGCTGAATAAATGCTGAAGCTCTGTTTTGTATCTTCTATTTTAAAAAGTATTCAGTAATTGCAAATTTTTAAATAAACTTATTTATTTTAATTGGAAGTTAATTACTTTACAATATTGTATTGGTTTTGCCATACATCAACATGTATCCACCACAGGTATACACGTGTTCCCCATCCTGAACCCCCTCCCTCCTCCCTCCCCATACCATCCCTCTGGGTCGTCCCAGTGCACCAGCCCCAAGCATCCAGTATCATGCATTAAACCTGGGCTGGCGATTCGTTTCATATATGTGGAAGTAATATTTGGGAATCAATATATTTACAGATGTTCCAGAATTGCTCTAGAAACATGCCAAAGAATAAATTCAACATTATAATGTCACTTTTATTTTGAAAGTATTGCTATTTGATTTTAGTTCACATAATAACACTTTATAATATTAAGAAAAATCAAATAACTTTTTAAAATTGAATGTCATCCAATATAAATTGATGGTTTACAGTATTTTTTTTTATAATCATCATTAATTTTTCAACCTTCTGTGTTTAATTTTAGGCTGAATAGGTTATTAAAGTCATGTGTGCTAGTAAATTAATCTTTTCCTCAGCACCTAATCAAAATTTAGCTAGCCTAGCAATACTCTTTGTTCTTCCCATTCTTGTTTTTCCATATGGCTGAACTTAAATTCTACTTAGTATCCATTTGAACAATATTTATGTTATGAGATTTATTGAACATATTTCTGTATTGTCAAGCCAAATTCCATTTCAAACTTGGAAGTAAAGAGAAATTTTGTGAAATTAAAAATAAATCAAAATCTCAAAAGCACCTATAGAGCTTCTATTTCTCCAATATTGTATAAAAGTTACTTACATAGAAAGCAAATTCAGCTAGTTATTATTTCCTTTTTGTATAAACCTCTCCTTGGAGACCATATAATCATGACTGAGATTCAGCACTAACAGCAAGTTAAAGAACATTTACAACTGAAAGATGTAATAAGGCTAAAATTGCCCAATGAGAGCATCAGGAATATCAAAGAGAATGGAGAAAAACATCAATAGAGAAAGCAGAGCATACATAGTTGGAACCTTGCAACATTACAAGAAGGATAGGAGTGCACTCTAAGCAGTAAAGACAGAATACCAGTCATGCTGGATGGAAGGAGATTGTCAGTTTGATTAGATATCATCAGGGACTGTATATAATGATGTTGTTCTAAAATTCTGCACAGTATTTTTTATATGTCACATAATACATAAAAATTATGTTTTATGGGTAACTGAGACACATATTAATGCAGAGTTAGGACGATGATTCCCTGGGTTCTCCATGCAAAGCAGGAAACATGGGTTCGGTCCCTGGCTTAGGAAGATCCCCTGGAGGAGGGCATGGTAACTCACTCCACTATTCTTGCTTGGACTATCCCCATGGATGGAGGAGCCTAGTCCATGGGGTCGCAAAGAGTCCAATAGGACTGAGAGACTAAGCACAACACAGGATGATATTAATGAGATTGATTTAGCATCTTTTGAAATCTAAAAGTAGAGATCATGTCTTTACACAGCTTGTATTTTAGACAAATTAAACAGAGAGATGTTTTCCTCTTCTGGAGACCATTGTAGAACACAGATTTCTTATATCAGCTGCTGCATAGCATAGGTAAAGAGACGATAAGTTATATTGTGTATAATAAACAAGATGAAACAGCTTGAGAAAAAACTGAGTCAAATTAAACTTTAAATTAAATTCCTAAAATTACTCTCAGGTAAAAAATTGTTAACATTATGTACTTACAAGTCAAACAAGATTTGGCAGTTAAGTTCAGTTGTTCAATCATGTCTGACTCTTTGCGACCCCAGGAACCACAGCACTCCAGGCATCCCTGTCTATCACCAACTCCAGGGGTCTACCCAAACTCATGTCCATTGTGTCGGTGACGCCATCCAACCAGCTCATCCTCTGTCGTCCCCTTCTCCTCCTGCCCTCAATCTTTCCCAGCATCAGGGTCTTTTCAAATGAGTCAGATGTTCATATCAGGTGGCCAAAATATTGGAGTTTCAGCTTCCACATCAGTCCTTCCAATGAACACCCAGGACTTATCTCCTTTAGGATGGACTGGTTGGATCTCCTTGCCGTCCAAGGGACTCTCAAGAGTCTTCTCCAACACCACAGTTCAAAAGCATCAATTCTTCTGTGCTCAGCTTTCTTTATACTCCAGCTCTCACATCCATACAACTACTGGAAAAACAATAGCCTTGAATAGGTGGACCTTTGTTGACAAAGTAACATTATGTACTTACAAGCCAAACAAGATTTGGTAGGGTTTAATTGTAACATAAATGTCTAAATGTATTCTAAGGACAACTAAGCATCTAGAAGTCAGGGAAGAATAACTAAATAATAAATAAAAGCATACATACCCTTTGCAACAACTACTAGTACTTTTTAGGTGACATGTTCCTATCTTTTCAATTAATATAACTTTTTATCAAATGCAAAATGTTTTCCAATAGCTACTAATCATAATAAAATAATGATAAAAACTGCATCAGTTCAGTCACTGAGTCGTGTCCAACTTTGTGTCCCCATGGACTGCAGCATGCCAGGCCTCCCTGTCCATCACCAACTCCTGGAGTTTACCCAAAATTATGTCCATTGAGTCAGTGATGCCATCCAACCATCTCATCCTCTGTTGTCCTCTTCTCCTCCTGCCTTCAATCTTTCCCAGCATCAGAGTCTTTTCAAATAAGTCAGTTATTCACATCAGGTAGCCAAAGTATTGGAATTTCAGCTTCAACATCAGTCCTTCCAATGGATATTCTAGACTGATTTCCTTTATAATGGACTGGTTGGATTTCCTTGCAGTCCAAGGGACTCTCAAGAGTCTTCTCCAACACCACACTTCAAAAGCATCAATTCTTTCTATTTTGTTCCATTGATCTATATTTCTGTCTTTGTGCCAGTACCATACTGTCTTGATGACTGTAGCTTTGTAGTAGAGCCTGAAGTCAGGCAGGTTGATTCCTCTAGTTCCATTCTTATTTCTCAAGATAGCTCAGATCAATGGAACAAAATTGAAAGTCCAGAGATAAATCCACACACATATGGACACCTTATCTTCAAAAAAGGAGGCAAGAATATACAATGGAGTAAAGACAATCTCTTTAAAAAGTGGTGCTGGGAAAACGGGTCAACCACTTGTAAAAGAATGAAACTAGAACAGTTTCTAACACCATACACCAAAATAAACTCAAAATGGATTAAAGATCTAAACGTAAGACCAGAAACTATAAAACTCCTAGAGGAGAAATAGGCAAAACACTCTCTGACATAAATCACAGCATGATCCTCTATGATCCACCTCCTAGAGTACTGGAAATAAAAGCAAAAGTAAACAAATGGGATCTAATTAAAATTAAAAGCTTCTACAGAACAAAGGAAACTATAAGCAAGGTGAAAAGACAGCCTTCTGAATGGGAGAAAATAATAGTAAATGAAGCAACGGACAAACAACTAATCTCAAAAATATACAAGCAACTTAGGCAGCTCAATTCCAGAAAAATAAACGACCCAATCAAAAAATAGGCCAAAGAACTAAATAGACACTTGTTCAAAGAAGACATACAGATGGCTAACAAACACATGAAAAGATGCTCAACATCGCTCATTATCAGAGAAATGCAAATCAAGACCACAATGAGGTACCACTTCACACCAGTCAGAATGGCTGCAGTCCAAAAGCCTATAAGCAATAAATGCTGGAGAGGGTGTGGAGAAAAGGGAACCCTCTTACACTGTTGGTGGGAATGCAAACTAGTAGAGCCACTATGGAGAATAGGGTGAAGATTCCTTCAAAAACTGGACATAGAACTGCCTTATGACCCAGCAATCCCACTGCTGGGCATACACACCGAGGAAACCAGAATTGAAAGAGACACGTGCACCCCAATGTTCATCGCAGCACTGTTTATAATAACCAGGACATGGAAGCAACCTAGATGTCCATCAGCAAACGAATGGATAAGAAAGCTGTGGTACATATACACAATGGAGTATTACTCAGCCATGAAAAAAAAATACATTTGAATCAGTTCTAATGAGGTGGATGAAACTGGAGCCGATTATACAGAGTGAAGTAAGCCAGAAAGAAAAACACCAATACAGTATACTAACACATATATATGGAGTTTAGAAAGATGGTAATGATGACCCTGTATGTGAAACAGCAAAAGAGACACAGATGGTATAGAAAAGACTTTTGGACTCTGTGGGAGAGGGAGAGAGTTCGATGATTTGGGAGAATAACGTTAAAACATGTATACTATCATGTAAGAAATGAATCGCCAGTCTAGGTTCGACACAGGATACAGGATGCTTGGGGCTGGTGCACTGGGGTGACCCAGAGAGAGGGAGGGAGGTGGGAGGGGGAGTTCAGGATTGGGAACTCATGTACACCCGTGGTGGATTCATGTCAATGTATGGCAAAACCAATACTTTACAATTGTAAAGTAAAATAAAGTAAAAATAAATAAATAAGTAAATAAAATAAAGAGCAAAGTATTATAAGGGTAAAAAAAAAAAAAAAAACATCAATTCTTTTGCTCTCAGCATTCTTTATAGTCCAGCTCTCACATCCATACATGACTACTGGAAAAACCATAGCCTTAACTTTGTTGGCAAAGTAATGTCTCTGCTTTGTAATATGCTATCTAGGTTGGTCATAACTTTCCTCCTTTTAATTTCATGGCTGCTATCACCATCTGCAGGGATTTTGGAGCCTCCAAAAATGAAGTCTGCCACTGTTTTCACTGCTTGTGCATCTATTTGCCATGAAGTGATGGGACCGTACACCATGATCTTTGTTTTTTAAATGTTGAGCTTTGAGCCAACTTTTCCACTCTCCTCTTTCACTATCATCAAGAGGCCCATTAGTCCTTCTTCAGTTTCTGTCATAAGGGTGGTGTCATCTGCACATCTGAGGTTATTGATATTTCTTCTGGCAATCTTGATTCCAGCTTGTGCTTCTTCCAGCCCAGTGTTTCTCATGATGTACTCTGCATATAAGTTAAATAAGCAGGATGACAGTATACTGCCCTGACGTACTCCTTTTCCTGTTTGGAACCAGTATGTTGTTCCATGTCCAGTTCTAACTGTTACTTCCTGATCTGCATACAGGTTTCTCAAGAGGCATGTCTGGTGGTCTTTTATTCCCATCTCTTTCAGAATTTTCCACAGTCTGTTGTGACCCACACAGACTTTGCTTTGGCATAGTCAATAAAACAGAAATTGATGTTTTTCTGGAACACTCTTGTTTTTTCAATGATCCAGCAGATGTTGACAATTTGATCTCTGGATCCTCTGCCTTTCCTAAAACCAGCTTAAACATCTGGAAGTTCACAGTTCACGTATTGCTGAAGCCTGGCTTGGAGAATTTTGAGCATTACTTTACTAGTGTGTGAGATGAGGACAATTGTGTGGTAGTTTGAGCATTCTTTGACATTGCCTTTACTAGGGATTGGAATGAAAACTGACCTTTTCTAGTCCTGTGGCCACTGTTAGTTTTCCAAATTTGCTGGCATATTGAGTGCAGCACTTTCACAGCATCATCTTTTAGGATTTAAAATAGCTCAGCTGGAATTCCATCACCTTCACAAGCTTTGTTTGCAGTGATGTTTCTTAAGACCCACTTGACTTCACATTCGAGGATATCTGGCTCTAAACGACTGATCATGACATCATGATTATCTGGGTTGTGAAGATCTTTTTTCATAGTTCTTCTTGAGGTTTTTTTTTTTTTTTTTTGCCACCTCTTCTTAATGTCTTCTGCTTCTCTTAGGTCCCTACCATTTCTTTCCTTTGTTGAGCCCATCTTTGCATGAAATGTTCCCTTGCTATCTCTAATTTTCTTGAAGAGATCTCTAGTCTTTCCCATGCTATTGTTTTCCTCTGTTTCTTTGCACTGATCACTGAGGAAGGCTTTCTTATCTCTTCTTGCTATTCTTTGGAACTCTGCATTCAAATGGGTATATCTTTCCTTTTCTCCTTTGCTTTTTGCTTCTCTTCTTGTCACACCTATTTGTAAGGCTTCCTAAGACAGTCATTTTGCTTTTTATGCATTTCTTTTTTGGTGGGTTGTTTGCTTCCTCTGTCATGAATGTCACAATGTCACGAACTTCCTTCCATAGTTCGTCAGGCACTCTATCAGATCTAGTCCCTTAAAAACTACATGGGAGCAACAGTTTAAGGAATCCTAGTTGGCAATCTACAAGTCTGTATATAGTTAAGCCAAGATAGGAAAAATAGTTATGTCAACATTAGAGAAAAGAAAGCAAAATTCTTTAACTCTATGCTAAAAATGAACAGGGATAACTAAAAATAAACCTTAAAAGAAGAAAGAATATTTCCAAGGTGTCCTGTGTAACAGATAGCTTATATTCATCTATACCACTTTCTTTATATATCATTTTGCCAACATCCACTGAAATCTCAACTTCAATGTGTTAAAAAAAAAAAAAAATTAGAAGTGAGATGGTCATATTCCTGACCAGTTTCCTTTTGTGGCTGTTTATTATATTCTGTTTTCTTTAGTTTAGAGTGTCAACACCAACAACATGTCTTCCTATTTATTAGCACCCCTACAGTAGATTCTCTCAAATCATTATAGTTCATCTCTTTCCTGAAGTCATATTATTATATCTGATAACTGTTGTTTGTATGTAACTCTTCATCCACTAAGGGCTCAATAAAGCAGTGAAGGACAAAAATTTCTGTACTTGTGGAGATTACACAGTATTAAAAATATGTCTGCTTTGACTTGAATGCTGTTAATTATTAGTTACTTCATATGAAACTTTTCAATCCTAATTTACTTATGATTTTACAGATACATTCTAAGCTGATCACATGGGAAGCCATAAAGTCTTGATCATAAATTATACATAGTATTTAGCATTTATGTAATATATAATTTATATGTAATATACATTATAACTAATGATATATATCAATTATAGCATAATATATGTTATTTGGGCTTCTCAGGTTGGCACTAGTTGTAAAGAATCCACGTGCCAATTCAGGGGATATCAGAGACTTGAATTTAATCCCTGGGTCAGCAAGATCCCATAGCGGAATATACGGCAACCCATTCCAGTATTCTTGCCTGTAGAATCCTGTGGACTGAGGAGCCTGATGGGCTACAGTCCATAGACTCGCAAAGAACCAGACACAACTGAAGTGACTGAGCATGAAAGCAGGTGTGTTACTAGCACATTATACATACTACATATACATACACACAAATATTATATATACATAGTATATAACATTTAATACGATAAAATAGCCACAAGTTGAAATCCCTTTCAAATTCTAGTTTCGCTGTATCATGAGAAGTGTATATCCTTAAATATCATTTCTACTTTGATTTGATTGGGAGAGAGTGTGCATCAAACAATAGATATTTTCCATTTTCAATTAATATTTTCAGTGACACCAACTGCCATTGTATTAAAAAAAAAAAAACTAAAAATCAAAGACAACAAACAAAAAATTACAAGTTTATATCTTACCATTCCAAAATGTAAAAACTCATATTTTCATATTTTTGTAGGTGTACAGTTGAGTTTACTCAAGCTAGCTTTCTATTTACTTCTCTTATTGGTTTATAATTCTACCACACAATTCACATTTTGATACTATTATTGGAGTCATATATGTACTTGTATGGTATTAAAGACACACTGGAGGGTTCATCACAGAAAGAAGCCACTTCAAGGCAGTTTTCTAAAGTGTGAAGCTATCTCCAAGGTAAACCAGTCATTTTCCATTTAATTTGGCATTTTCTGGAAGATTGATCCAAAATCCAAGGCCTTTACAATTAAATTCAGTTGCATTTATGTCCAGAAGATTTTCATAAGGGAATGGTTTCCTGTTGTGGAGCTGAGTTTTAAAGCTACTTGAACTAAAATACAGATCCAAGCCAACGTGCAGTCCTTTCAGCTATCCCTCCAATCAGTAACCTGATTCTCACAAGAGCTGATTAATTCACATCAGGTCCTTATACCTAGAAAACGGTGGTCTGAAAAGAATCTCACTGTAGTTGAAATATATGTGTGTATATATACAACATTTGTTAAAGCTCTAATCCGTTTCAGGGCATAGAAAATATACACATCTCAGGCGAGGTAACGGGTATCTACAGTATTTTCTTCTGATAAGATTTAAAAATGTATTTATTTTTGTCTGGATTTAACTTTACTTTTGCTTTAATTTTGTCATAATTCTTTTGTACCTTGGAAGCACTAAATATTTTCATCAATTTAAAAATTATACTTCATGTATCACTTAATTAAATTAAACATGTCTATTAACTTCTAAACTTAAAGGATATAATGAAATGTAGATGGAGAGAGAATATGTATTCTTCTCTAAATGAGGAATAATTTGTTTTTTTGCTTTGTTTTTAATTACTATGCCACAAAAAGGACAAGATTCTAAGAAAACTACTTGTTTTAAATTAGTAAAAGGAAAATGACTAGCCATACATAAAATATGATACAAAAAATGCAAAATTGAATATAATTCTTCATATAAAGTCAATAAATGATATGAACAGAACTTACACTATATGAAATATTATGACAAAAATTTAGAAAATGTACAGTACTGGTAAAAATTTGTGAGACAATACTTTTATAAACTATGAGCATAAATATAAGTTGATTTACTCTTCTAATTTTTTGCAATATTTTGTAAGTCTTAAATCATTGCCTCCTTTATCCTGTAATTCCACTTTTTAAAAATTATACTAATCAGAAGCTGAAAAAATTTCATTTTACAATAATTAACATAAAAGAACTATTTATTGTAGAGAAATATTGAAAACAGCCTATAGAAAGTTAGTGGGAATATTTTGCATTTAATCCAAAAATAGTATATAATAAGTAAAAATAATCTTTGTGAAGTATTAAAATATTTATGAATATAGAGAGTAGGGCATTATATTAACTGAAAATAAGGATGAAAAGTGCATGTATGGTATATTCATTTATAGGTATTGTAAACATTATATATAT
>NW_024070198.1:2935015-2986569 GCF_014754425.2 Oryx dammah
TTTTTTTTTTTTCAGAGAATAGGCCTACTGATGACACTGGTTTAAGTGAGTGGTGCTTTGCTTAGCTTTATGTAACTCTCACATATAATACCTTAGTAATCAGAAGACAGGAGCAATGACTTGGGAATGGTTATTTTTATAACCATTAAACAATATTTTCACTTAGGAAAACAATTAAAGAAAAGAGCAAGATATCCTAATTTGGGCCTTGCACATAGCATGCTTTGATTAGCATTTCTTCAAGTGCATGGTAGCTCTGTAAGAGCAGATTTTTTTGTTTTCTTTCTTCTGTTTATGTTCAAAAACCACCCTTGATTTAACTCCTCTATGGTGGCAAGTATAATTCTATGAAAATATACTTAATATAGTTCAGCTCAGTTCAGTCACTCAGTCATGTCTGATTCTTTTCAACCCCACGGAATGCATCACGCCAGGATTCCCTGTCCATCACCAACTCCTGGAGCTTGCTCAAACTTATGTCCATCTGGTCAGTGATACCACCCAATCATCTCATCCTCTTTCATCCCCTTCTCCTCCTGCGCTCAATTTTTCCCAGCATCATGGTCTTTTCCAGTGAGTCAGTTCTTCTCATCAGCCAGCCAAACGATTGGAGTTCCACCTTCAGCATCAGCCCTTCCAGTAAATATTCAGGATTGATTTCCTTTAGGATGCACTGGTTGGATCTCCTTGCAGTAAAAGGGACTCTCAAGAATCTTCTCCAACACCACAGTTCAAAAGCATCAGTTCTTCAGAGGTCAGCTTTCTTTATGGTCCAACTCTCAAATCCATACATGACTACTGGAAAAATTATAGTTTAATTAGATAGACCTTATGTTTTCTAAGTTTGTCAAAGTAGCAAGTCAAGAGATACCGGAGTAACAGGCAAATTTGACCTTGGAATACAAAATAAAGCAGGACAAAGTTAACAGAGTTTTGCTAAGAGAACACACTGGTCATAGCAAAAACACTCTTCCACAACACAACAGAAGACTTTAAACATGGACATCATCAGATGGACAATAGGAAACCAGATTGATTATATTCTTTCCAGCCAAAAATGGAGAAGCTCTATACAGTCAACAAAAATGAGACAGGGGCTGACTGTGGCTCAGACCATAAACTTCTTATTGCAAAATTCAGACTTAAATTGAAGAAACTAGGGAAAACCACTAGACCATGAAGGTATGACTTAAATTAAATCCCTTACGATTTCACAGTGGAAGAGACAAATAGATTCAAGGGATAAAGTGCCTGAAGAACTATGAACAGTGGTTCATGACATTATTCAGGAGGCAGTGACCAACCATCCCCAAGAAAAAGAAATGAAAAAAGGCAAAATTATTTTCTGAGGAGGCCTCACAAATAGCTGAAAAAAAGAAAAGAATCTAAAGGTAAAGGAGACAAGGAAAGATATATACTCATTTGAAAGCAGAATTCCAAAGAATAGCAAGGAGAGATAAGAAAGTCTTCCTCGGGGATCAATGCAAAGAAATAGAGGAAAGCAAAAGAATGGGAAATACTGGAGAAGACAATGGCACCCCATTCCAGTACTCTTACCTGGAAAATTCCACGGACGGAGGAGCCTGGTAGGCTGCAGGCCATGGGGTCGTGAAGAGTCGGACACAACTAAGTGACTTCCTTTACACTTTTCAATTTTCACTTTCATGCATTGGAGAAGGAAATGGCAGCCCACTCCAGTGTTCTTGCCTGGAGAATACCAGGGATGGGGGAAACTGTTAGGCTTTCGTCTATGGCATCGCAGAGTCGGACATGACTGAAGCGACTTGGCAGCAGCAGCAGCAGAGATCACTTCAAGAATATTAGAGATACCAAGGGAACATCTCATGCAAATTCAGTTCAGTTCAGTCCCTCAGTTGTGTCCAATTCTTTGTGACACCATGGGCTGCAGCAAACGAGGTTTCCCTATCCATCACCAACTCCCGGACTTTACTCAAACTCATGTCCATTGAGTCGGTGATGCCATCCAGCCACCTCATCCTCTGTCATTCCCTTCTCCTCCTGCCCTCAATCTTTACCAGCATCAGGGTCTTTTCAAATGAGTCAGCTCTTCGATCAGGTGGCCAAAGTATTGGCGTTTCAGCTTCAACATCAGTCCTTCCAATGAATGTTCAAGGCTGATTTCCTTCAGGATGGACTGGTTGGATCTCCTTGCAGTCCAAAGGACTCTCAACAGTCTTCTCCAACACCACAGTTCAAAAGCATCACTTCTTCTGTGTTCGACTTTCTTTATACTCCAGCTCTCACATCCATACATGACTACTAGAAAAACCATAGCTTTGACTAGACGGATCTTTGTTAGCGAGGTAATCTCTTTGCTTTTTAATATGCTGTCTAGGTTGGTCATGACAGAATGTGGTCCACTGGAGAAGGGAATGGCAAACCACTTCATTATTCTTGCCTTGAGAACTCCATGAACAGTATGAAAAGGCAAAGGTAGGATACTGAAAGATGAACTCCCCAGGTTGATAGGTGTCCAATATGCTACTGTAGGTCAGTGGAGATATAACTCCAGAAAGAATGAAGGGATAGAGCCAAAGAAAAACAACACCCTGTTGTGGATGTGATGTGATAGAAGCAAGGTCCTATGCTGTAAAGAGAATATTGTATAGGAACTTGGAATGTTAAAGTGGTCAAACAGGAGATGGCAGGAGAGAACATCAACATTCTAGGAATCAGTGAACTAAGATGGACTGGAATTGATGAATTTAACTCAGATGACCATTATATCTACTACTGTGGGCAGGAATCCCATAGGAGAAATGGAGTAGCCATCATGGTCAACAAAAGAGTCTGAATGCATTACTTGGATGCAATCTCAAAAACGACAGACCGGTTTCTGTTTGTTTCCAAGGCAAACCATTCAATGTCATGATAATCCAAGTCTATGCCCTGAAAAGAAACACTGAAGAAGCTCAAAATGGTTCTATGAAGACCTCAAGTCCTTTTAGAAGTAACACCCCAAAAAGATGTCCTTTTCATTATAGGGGACTGGAATGTGAAAGTAGGAAGTTAAGAAACACCTGGACTGATAGGCAAATTTGGCCTTGGAGTACAGAATTAAGCAGGACAAAGGCTAATAGAGTTTTGCCAAGAGAATGCACTGGTCATAGCAAACACCTTCATCCAACAACACAAGAGGAGACTTAACACATGGACATCACCAGATGGTCAACACCAAAATCAGATTTATTATATTCTTTGCTGCCAAAGATGGAGAAGCTCTATACAGTCAGCAAAAACAAGATCGGGAGCTTAGTGTGGCTCAGATCATGAACTCCTTATTGCCAAATTCAGACTTAAAGTGAAGAAAGTGGAGAAAAATGCTAAATCATTCAGGTATGACCTAAATAAAATCTCTTATGATTATACAGTGGCAGTGAGAAATAGATTTAAGGGTCTAGATCTGATAGACAGAGTACCTGATGAACTATGGTATAGGAGACAGGGATCAAGACCATCCTCAAGGAAAAGAAATGCAAAAAAGCAAAATGGCTGTCTGAGGAGGCCTTACAAATAGCTGTGATAAGAGTAGTGGAAAACAAAGGAGAAAAGGGAAGGTATACACATTTGAATGCAGAGTTCCAAAGAATAACAAGGAGAGATGAGAAAAAGCCTTCCTCCATGATCAAGGCAAAGAAACAGAGGAAAAGAACAGAATGGGAAAGACTAGAGATCTCTTCAAGAAAATTAGAGATACCAAGGGAACATTTCAGGCAAAGAGGAGATCAATAAAGGACAGAAATGGTAGGGATGTAACAGAAGCAGAAGATATTAAGAAGAGGTGGCAAGAATACACAGAAACATTGCACAAAAAATATCTTCATGATCCAGATAATCATGATGGTTTGATCACTCACCTAGAGCCAGATATCCTGGAATGTGAAGTCAAGAGGGCCTTAAGAAGTATCAGTACTAACAAAGCTAGTGGAGGTGATGGAACTCCAGTTGAGCTATTTCAAATCCTGAAAGATGATGCTGTGAAAGTGCTGCACCCAATGTGTCAACAAATTAGGGAAACTCAGCAGTGGCTCAGATGCATTTTAAGCCATTTATATCTTCATTCTGAAACTTATATTAAAGTGCATAAAATGTGAAGATTTACCTTGAGAAATATAAATCCCAACGTAGTAAATTGTTGGAGTATAGTGAGACCTTCAGTTCAGTTCAGTTCAGTCAGTTGCTCAGTCATGTCCGACTATTTGCGACCCCATGAATCGCAGCATGCCAGGCCTCCCCGTCCATCACCAACACCCGAAGTTCACTCAGACTCATGTCCATCGAGTCAGTGATGCTGTCCAGCCATCTCATTCTCCACCATCCCCTTCTCTTCCTGCCCCCAATCCCTCCAAGCATCAGAGTCTTTTCCAATGAGTCAACTGTTCACATGAGGTAGCCAAAGTATTGGAGTTTCAGCTTCAGCATCATTCCTTCCAAAGAAATCCCAGGACTAATCTCCTTTAGAATGGACTGGTTGGATCTCCTTGCAGTCCAAGGGATTCTCAAGAGTCTCCTCCAACACCACAGCTCTAAAGCATCAATTCTTCAGCGCTCAGCTTTCTTCACAGTCCAACTCTCACATCCATACATGACCACTGGAAAAACCATAGCCTTGACTAGATGGACCTTTGTTGGCAAAGTAATGTTTGGTCATAACTTTTCTTCCAAGGAGTAAGCGTCTTTTAATTTCATGGCTGCAATCACCATCTGCAATGATTTTGGAGCCCCGCCAAAAATAAAGTCTGACACTGTTTCCACTGTTCCCCATCTAGCGAGACCTTATTCGTGTGTAAATCCAACACTGATGGGAAAAAGAATAGTACTTACATAAACAAATCCTAGGGCACCCATGCCAGTATAATTTGCGGTTAAATATTATGTAACCAGTACATATGCTTTACTGGCAGATAATTTTGAAATGCTCCTTTCTTTTTTACTTTTTCAAGCAAATATGTATCCTACTTCACCCTATAACTTCAGTTCAGTTCAGTTCAGTTCAGTCGCTCAGTCATGTCCGACTCTTTGCAACCCCATAAATTGCAGCACGCCAGGCCTCCCTGTCCATCACCAACTCCCGAAGTTCACTCAGACTCACTTCCATCGAGTCAGTGATGCCATCCAGCCATCTCATCCTCTGTCGTCCCCTTCTCCTCCTGCCGCCAATCCGTCCCAGCATCAGAGTCTTTTCCAATGAGTCAACTCTTCGCATGAGGTGACCAAAGTACAATTGTTTGTAAATTCTCTGAAACTATAAGTAGCTCTACTTTTAAAAATCAAATATTGCTCTCTCTAATAGAAGATAAAGTACGCCACCTATATACCTTTAAAATGTTAAATATTCACATAAAAAGGAAAATATAATTAAAATATTATCATTTCAACAATTAAAACTTTATTAAAGAGGTACTTAACCTCATTTTTTGTTGTTGTTGTTCTCAGTTTTCAAATCTGGTATGTACTTCTGGTATGTACACATCTCAATTAAATCCTGTGTTTTCAACAGTTTTGGTAAAATGTAGTCCTAGCAAACTGGAGAAGGCAATGTCACCCCACTCCAGTACTCTTGCCTGGAAAATCCCATGGATGGAGGAGCCTGGTAGGCTGCAGTCCATGGGGTCTCGAAGAGTAGGACACGACTGAGTGATTTTACTTTCACTTTTCACTTTCATGCATTGTAGAAGTAAATGGCAACCCACTCCAATGTTCTTGCCTGGAGAATCCCAGGGACGCAGTAGCCTGTTGGGCTTCCGTCTGTGGGGTCGCACAGAGTCGGACACGACTGAAGTGACTTAGCAGCAGCAGTCCTAGCAAACAATAAAATATGTTTAGACAAAAAAAAATTTATTCTGCTTTAGTTTTTAATTGTTTTACTTTAAATTTAATTTAAATATTTTAAATTAAAAATTCAACACCTTAGGCACATATCAAATGTTCAGTAGCCACATGCAGCAATCGTATTTGACAGTGTTTCTATAAAGCTAGGATAATGTTAAAATCACAAAGACAAAAAATAAAAGGACAGCCTTCAACTTTATATTTCTTTAAGGGATTGCTTGAAGTATCCATTGAACTTCTATTTTAAACAGGATTGCTTATTATAAAACAGTACAGAAACACTTGGTTACAAATGTGATATTTATATCACATATATTCACATATTTCCTCATATGTTTTAAGTGACAAGTGTTTTGATAGTCAAATAATTTTTCTTTGACTTTTATGACAATGTTTAGATAAACTCTTGAAGCAAAAGATCTCTATTTTAACCAGGAAGTATGAAATCAAGTAAACAACTGCCCTACTAAAGGAAATTCAGGTTAGTTCCTTCTAACTGTAATTGAAACTACAGCTGAAATATGACAAAATGAAGCATAAAAAGTTGATTACATAACCATACCTAAATTATATAATTTTTCCAATGACTTCTAATGAGAATCCAGAACAGCAGGAATATACCTGATTCAATAGTAATATTACCTAGTGGGTTACAGATACATTACTGGAAATATTACCTAAACTTGCTTTAATTCTAAAATTTGTTTTATCAGAATTGTATTAAATGTCCAGTGTGTAAAAGGGAACATTGCAATTCTGACATTGTTTATTATAGGTAAGATGACACAGTGTTCACTGACATGCTTTAAGTTGCAAGTTTAAAGGGAACTTGAAAGCCAAGGCAAATATCCAGCATGAAAGTCTATTTTGCTATCAAAATTGGCTCTCTATAGCACTTATTTACTAGATTATTCCATTCTCAGTTTATCTTTTCCATGAAAACAAATTCTGTTATTGTTACTTTCTTTGACAATAATGGAGTCCTAAAACAGTTCAGGAAGCAACAGTTAGAACTGGACATGGAACAACAGACTGGTTCCAAATAGGAAAAGGAGTATGTCAAGGCTGTATATTGTCACTCTGTTTATTTAACTTCTATGCAGAGTACATCATGAGAAACACTGGACGGGAAGAAGCAGAAGCTGGAATCAAGATTGCCAGGAGAAACATCAATAACCTCAGATATGCAGATGACACCACCCTTATGGCAGAAAGTGAAGAGGAACTAAAAAGCCTCTTGATGAAAGTGAAAGAGGAGAGTGAAAAAGTAGGCTTAAAGCTCAACATTTAAAAAACAAAGATCATGGCATCTGGTCCCATCACTTCGTGGGAAATAGATGGGGAAACAGTGGAAACAGTGTCAGACTTCATTTTGGGGGGCTCCAAAATCACTGCAGATAGTGATTGCAGCCATGAAATTAAAAGACACTTACTCCTTGGAAAAAAAGTTATGACCAACCTAGATAGCATATTTAAAAGCAGAGACATTACTTTGCCAGTAAAGGTCCATTTAGTCAAGGCTATGGTTTTTCCAGTGGTCAGGTATTGATGTGAGAGTTGGACAGTGAAGAAAGCTGAGTGCCGAAGAATTGATGCTTTTGAATTGTGGTGTTGGAGAAGACTCTTGAGAATCCCCTGGACTGAAAGGAGATCCAACCAGTCCATCCTAAAGGAGACCAGTCCTGTGTGTTCTTTGGAAGGACTGATGCTAAAGCTGAAACTCCAATACTTTTGCCACCTCATGTGAAGAGTTGACTCATTGGAAAAGACTCTGATGCTGGAGGGATCGGGGGCAGGAGGAGAAGGGGACGACAGAGGATGAGATGGCTGGGTGACATCACCGACTGGATGGACATGGGTTTGGGTGAACTCCGGGAGTTGGTGATGAACAGGGAGGCCCAGCATGTTGCGATTCATGGGGTCACAAAGAGTTTTATAATGTGGCCTTATTGGGAAATAAAGTCATTGCAGACATGCTTAGCTAAGCTAAGCTGAGGTCATAGAGAAGTTGGATTGGCACTTAATCCAATTGACCATTGTCCTTGTAAGAAGAGAAGAGATGCAGAGATAGAGATAAGAAGGGAAAAAAAAATCATATCTAACAGGCAAAATGTTTAAACTAATTTTCCTATGCTTTCTTTCATTAAATTATATAAGATGAAGATGGCTAAAAGCCACCCAAAGCTTCAATTGTATGTGGTTGCTTCATTAAATGACAACCAAATTTAAAGTCTTAAGAAAAAATTATATCAACTCTTTATCAAGAAGGAGAATGTCAGACTATCAGACAGCTAGCTGTCTGAGGAAAAAATTCAAAATTTTTTCTTGGAAAACCTGTCCTCTTGGATTGTCTATGTTGGAAGTCTTTTAATTCACTTTAGAACATAGTGTGGAAAAAAGTGCATGATATTTGTTACAGTTAATATATAATGTGTTTTGAATTAATATGCTTATATTGTGTGAACCTGTGTCCTTTGGATATCCAAAATTAACAGCCTCATATACCAACATTGTCAGAGAAAGAAACTGGAATTTAGCCAGCCATGATATTTCCACTCAACAATAATGCCAGATGACTGGCATGATTTGTCCAGAATTATTTCTGTCAAAAAAGCTTGCTGCAAAACAATATCTCTGAGTATTTTTAACAAAATTTACAAAACTAGTAACCAAAGATTTTTTTAAAAATGTATGAGACATCTTTTCTTCATTTACCTAATTAAGTCTGATCAAGCACTTTCTCTTCTTTCCTTAAGATTCTTGTGCTAATAATGAGTGTATTGAGCCTCCTCTAGTGATTTAACTACCCCAACAGAGAGAAATCAAAATCACAAGCTCTAAAACACAGCATTCTAAGAAGTCAAGTTCAACATGTTGTAAGATAAAATATAGGCTTCTTTCATGGGGCTTTTTATGAGCTTGTGTTTTGAAGAATTCAATTAGCTAATTTTCTCTGATGAGCACAACTGCTCTATTGAATCTTTTATCCAAAATTCTATGGATTTATGATCGTCCTAGTAAGGGAATTGAATATACTCTCCACGTTGTCAAGTCTTTTATAAGCCTTTAAAATGTATAGATTTCTTGTGCTTATAATGCAATTCTTTAGTGATTTCCAAAGAGATTCTTCAAAATGGACAAAGTTTCCTTCATTTTGAGTGTTTAATGCAGAAGGATTTAATTCAGTTGACAAATATGTACTTCTGAAGATAATTTAATTATAATTTATTATAATTAAAATTTTAATTATAACCATAATTTTCTAGCAGTGTGTGTTATGCCATTCCCCCTCTCCTCTGTGCAACAACCATGAGAACTAATCAGAGCTGCAGAAATTTCCATTGGTGTAGCAGTATTCATTTGAAGCTATCTCAAAAATTTGTGCACTTTTATAAATTCCAAGGAACAATTATTTATAATAAAGATATGACAAATTTTATAAACTTAAAGGAAACTATGAAAGTGAGTCTGTGAAGATGTTCATTTGAATTCCTGGATACACTATTCTGTAGGTAATAAAATATTTGCAATTAGTAGAGTAACTATTATGTATCTCTTTCATAAGAAAAGCAAATAAAGCTTCTAACTTGTAGCCTGGGGAGAAAATAAATTATAAAACTGTTAATGATCTTAAAAAATAAATGAGTAAACAACATATGTAATTATTCTGTAGGGAAATGCTGCTTAATTAAGACACAATGTCATTCTATTAGCATACACACCTGCTGTGTATAGGGTTCATTTCTTCCTAAAATAGCTTAATTCCTGAACAAGGTTCTCTCTCCACTTCATTTCCCTGGGAATTGTCCATCTAAAGGTCCAAGTATTTTTCTATATTTGTTGTCTCTGTGTATGTATGTGTATAAATCAGAGATTTCATCAATTTATATTGATAAGTGACCCTCTGGACTTAATACTCCTGTATTTTATTAAAATATTCAGCATCCATTCATGACAGACTGTATATAACAGTATTTTTCTTTTTCTGAAGCATCTATAAACAAATATACTGTCTCTACTAAAACAAAATAATTATTATTTACAAAGGCTTCTATCTGGCATAATCTTGTTTCAGGCTTTTATTCAAAGCTACTTTAAAGGCTGCTTCATTGAGTAAAATTTTTCTGTGTTAAAATTAGGCTTATTTTCAGTAAACACATTGAGTTCTCTGCCCTACCTATCATTTATTCCAAAAACAAAACAAACATATATTGTAACAATTGATAAAATTTGAATGAATATTGGAGAATGCTGCTAAGTCACTTCAGTCGTGTCCGACTCTGTGCAACCACATAGAGGACAACCCACCAGGCTTCCCTATCCCTGGGATTCTCCAGGCAATAACACTGGAGTGGGTTGCCATTTCCTTCTCCAATGCAGGAAAGTGAAAACTGAAAGTGAAGTCACTCAGTCGTGCCTGACCCTCAGCGACCCCATGGACTGCAGCCTTCCAGGCTCCTCCATCCATGGGATTTTCCAGGCAAGAGTATTGGAGTGGGGTGCCATTGCCTTCTCTGATATTGGAGAATAGATAATAGTAATATACTAGTCCCCTATAACGAAAAGGACATCTTTTTTGGGTGTTAGTTCTAAAAGGTCTTGTAGGTCTTCATAAAACTGTTCAACTTCAGTTTCTTCAGTGTTACTGGTTGGGGCATGGACTTGGATAACTGTGATATTGAATGGTTTGCATTGGAGACAAACAGAGATCATTCTGTCGTTTTTGAGATTGCATCCAAGCACTGCATTTTGGACTTTTTTCTTGACCATGATGGCTACTCTATTTCTTCTGAGGGATTTCTGCCCGAAGTAGTAGATATAATGGTCATCTGAGTTAAATTCACTCATTCCAGTCCATTTTAGTTCACTGACTCCTAGAATGTCGACGTTCACCCTTGCTATCTCTTGTTTGACCACTTCCAATTTGCCTTGATTCATGGACCTGACATTCCAGGTTCCTATGGAATATTTCTCTTTACAGCATCAGATCTTACTTCCATCACCAGTCACATCCACACTGGGTATTGTTTTTGCTTTGACTCCATCCCTTCATTCTTTCTGGAGTTATTTCTCCACTGATCTCCAGTAGCATATTGGGCACCAAATGAACTGTGAGTTCCTCTATCAGTATCCTATCATTTTGCCTTTTCTTACTGTTCATGGGGTTCTCAAGACAAGAATATTGAAGTGGCTTGCCATTCCCTTCTCCAGTGGACCACATTGTGTCAGACCTCTCCACCATGACCTGCCCGTCTTGGGTTGCCCCACAGGCATGGCTTGGTTTCAGTTATCCAAGTCTATTCCCCAACCAGTAACGCTGAAGAAACTGAAGTTAAATGGTTTTATGAAGACCTACAAGACCTTTTAGAACTAACACCCCAAAAAGATATCCTTTTCATTATAGGGGACTGGAATGCAAAAGTAGGAAATCAAGAAACACCTGGAGTAACAGGCAAATTTGGACTTGGAATGTGGAAGGAAGCAGGGCAAAGACTAATAGAGTTTTGCCAAAAAAATGCACTGGTCATAGCAAACACCCTCTTCCAACAACACAAGAGAAGACTCAACACATGGACATCACCAGATGGTCAACACCAAAATCAGATTGATTATATTCTTTGCAGCCAAAGACGGAGAAGCTCTATACAGCCAACAAAAACAAGACCAGGAGCTGACTGTGGCTCAGATCATGAACTCCTTAATACCAAATTCAGACTCAAATGGAAGACAGTAGGGAAAACCACTAGACCATTCAGGTATGACCTAAATCAAATCCCTTATGATTATACAGTGGAAGAGAGAAAAAGATTTAAGGGACTAGATCTGATAGATAGAGTGCATGATGAACTATGGAATCAGGTTCGTGACATTGTACAGGAGACAAGGATCACGACCATCCCCATGGAAAAGAAATGCAAAAAAGCAAAATGGCTGTCTAAGGAGGCCTTACAAATAGCTGTGAAAAGAAGAGAGGTGAAACACAAAGGAGAAAAGGAAAGATATAAGCATCTGAATGCAGAGTTCCAAAGAATAGCAAGAAGAGACAAGAAAGCCTTCTTCAGTGATCAATGCAAAGAAATAGAGGAAAAGAACAGAATGGGAAAGACGAGATCTCTTGAAGAAAATTAGAGATGCCAAGGGAACATTTCATGCAAAGATAGTCTTGATAAAGGACAGAAATGGTATGGACCTTACAGAAGCAGAAGATATTAAGAAGAGGTGGCAAGAATACACAGAAGAACTGTACAAAAAAGATCTTCATGACCCAGATAATCATGATGATGTGATCACTAATCTAGAGCCAGACATCCTGGAATGTGAAGTCAAGTGGGCCTTAGAAAGCATCACTATGAACAAAGCTAGTGGAGGTGATGGAAATCCAGTTGAGCTGTTTCAAATCCTGAAAGATGATGCTGTGAAAGTGCTGCACTCACTATGACAGCAAATTTGGAAAACTCAGCAGTGGCCACAGGACTGGAAAAGGTCCGTTTTCATTCCAATCGCAAAGAAAGGCAATGCCAAAGAATGTTCAAACTACCACACAATTGCACTCATCTCACATGCTAGTAAAGTAATGCTCAAAATTCTCCAAGCCAAGCTTCAGCAATACGTGACCCGTGAACTCCCTGATGTTCAAGCTGGTTTTAGAAAAGGCAGAGGAACCAGAGATTAAATTGCCAACATCCGCTGGATCATGGAAAAAGCAAGAGAGTTCCAGAAAAATATCTATTTCTGCTTTATTGACTATGCCAAAGCCTTTGACTGTGTGGATCACAATAAACTGTGGAAAATTCTGAAAGAGATGGGAATAAAAGACCACCTAACCTGCCTCTTGAGAAATCTGTATGCAGGTTAGAAAGCAACAGTTAGAACTGGACATGGAACAACAGACTGGTTCCAAATAGGAAAAGGAGTACGTCAAGGCTGTATATTGTCACCCTGCTCATTTAACTTATATGCAGAAGACATCATGAGAAACGCTGGACTGGAAGAAACACGAGCTGGAATCAAGATTGCTGGGAGAAATATCAATAACCTCAGATATGCAGATGACACCACCCTTATGGCAGAAAGTGAAGAGGAGCTAAAAAGCCACTTGATGAAAGTGAAAGAGGAGAGCGAAAAAGTTGGCTTAAAGCTCAACATTCAGTAAACAAAGATCATGGCATCCGATCCCATCACTTCATGGCAAATAGATGGGGAAACAGTAGTAACAGTGTCAGACTTTATTTTGGGGGGCTCCAAAATCACTGCAGATTGTGACTGCAGCCATGAAATTAAAAGACACTTACTCCTTGGAAGAAAAGTTATGACCAACCTAGATAGTATATTCAAAAGCAGAGCCATTACTTTGCCGACTAAGGTCCGTCTAGTCAAGGCTATGGTTTTTCCAGTGATCATGTATGGATGTGAGAGTTGGACTGTGAAGAAGGCTGAGAGCTGAAGAATTGATGCTTTTGAACTGTGGTGTTGAAGACTCTTGAGACGCCCTTGGACTGCAAGGAGATCCAACCAGTCCATTCTGCAGGAGATCAACTCTGGGATTTCTTTGGAAGGAATGATGCTAAAGCTGAAACTCCAGTACTTTGGCCACCTCATGCGAAGAGTTGACTCATTGGAAAAGACTCTGATGCTGGGAGGGATTGGAGAAGGGGACGACTGAGGATGAGATGGCTGGATCTCATCACAGACTCGATGGACGTCAGTCTGAGTGAACTCCGGGAGATGGTGATGGACAGGGAGGCCTGGCGTGCTGCGATTCATGGGGTTGCAAATAGTCGGACATGACTGAGTGACTGACTGAACTGAACTGAATATATTAGTGCTCAATTTCTATATTTCCATAATTTATGGTTAGATAAAAGATTATTTGTGTTCTTAAGAAATATTTTCAGAAGTATTTAAGAGGCACATAATATCCAATTTAGGGCTTCCCTGGTGTCACAGTGATAGAATCCTCCTGACAGTGCAGGAGACACGTGTTCAAGCCCTGGGTCAGGAAGATGCTTTGGAGAATGAAATGGCAACCCACTCCAGTATTCTTGCCTGGGCAATCCCAAGGATGGAGGAGCCTGGTGAGCTACAGTCCGTGGGGTTAAGGACACTACTCAGTGACTAAACACCAATAACAACAAAAATCTCCAATTTACTCTCAAATTATGAGGAAAAAAATTATATATAGGTAGATGGAGAAGGTACTGGCAACCCACTCCAGTACTCTAATCCCATGGCCGGAGGAGCCTGATAGACTGCAGTCCATGGGGTCGCTAAGAGTCGGACACAACTGAGCAACTTCCCTTTCACTTTTCACTTTCATGCATTGGAGAGGGAAATGGCAACCCAACAAGTATTCTTGCCTGGAGAATCCCAGGGACAGGGGAGCCTGGTGGGCTGCTCTCTATGGGGTGGCACAGAATCAGACACAACTGAAGCGACTTAGCAGGGATAAATGTATTTTATATTTTATATGTTTACATATGTGGGAATATATATTGGTGAAATTGTGTAAATATATATATGTATAATATGTACATAGACATCAATTGAATTAATCAGGCAACTTCCTGTAACTTAAAGTTTTGCTAATATAATAATTCACAGAAACTATTAAAAGACATAACATGAAAGAAATCAAACATGGAAACGTGGGGAATGCAAGGGGAAAAGCACTGAACAACTGTAATATCCTCAAGACTATAAAACAATTTCTTAAAGAGAAACTCCTACAATTATGCAACTGTTGAACAGTTCTATAACAAGAGAATTTTGATCGTAGGGATAGCAAATTAAATTTTACATTATTCCTTTGCTGTAGTATTAATCCCCTTTGTCATTTTGTCTTCCCTAATTCAGCAAAGTTGGTTGTACTTTAATAACATTACTGTGAGAGGTTTTGAGACATTTTCTTTTTCTTTTCTTTCTTTTTAACATCATGAAATGAGACTTACCTTTATAGGTTAAATAAGGTCAGAAAGAAGAAGACCCATTAAATGATATGGAAATTAAATTGAATTTCAGCAGCATTTTCTATTTGGTACAAAAAGTAAGCCCTCAAGAATTTTCAGACATTTTAAAAATGTTATTTGACTTGCCATAGAACCTGTGAAGAGGAAACTATTTGTAATTTTATTTAATTGTCAAAGACCAGGAGATTCTCTGCTGTTATACAATATTGTAAAGTAATTAACCTCCAATTAAAATAAATAAATTTATATTTTAAAAAAAGAAAAGATATAGTCAATACAAAAGAATACTCTAAAAAGGAGACTAGGGGATATAGCCCAAAAGGAAAGAAAACCAGAGAAAATGTAGCCAACAAAAGTGAAGGGAACAAGTAAATAGTTTTTTTTTTTTTCACGTGAACAACAAAGGGAGTCTTGATAAAGACCAAAAAAATCCACTGTATTTACCCACTTAGCAACTTTTAAAAGTTATTTCAGTATCTAATATGATAAGAGTGGTGGTTTCTGGGGGTTGGTAAATGAATTTGAACTGAACTTGTGAATCTGAGATATATGGAGCAATCTTTTTATAAACTATTATTGTAAAGATTCATTTTATCACCATCACACCTAACAATTCAACAGAACCCTCTGGTTAGCTTTACCTGGCTGTTTCTCAGGTAGTATACCTCCTCTTCCCCCCACAAACAACACTTTTCAGAGCTTCTAGATGACTTTACTTATCCCTGTGTATTTCTAACATCCACATTGTGAAAGTCTCTACCCCTGCAGTTCTGCCCAAAATATCTTCCTTTTCTCTTTCCTACATGAGACCTTTAATTTTGCCTTTAACAATGTTGATTAAAAACAACAACAACAACAACTTGTTTAACCTTTCTGCACACTCCTGGGATATAATAGTAGCTCCATAAGTAATTACTGAATGAATAGATTCTTACTATGTATTAAATGTTTGTTGAGAATACATTTACCAAGCTTGAATTCCTAGAAAGGAGAATTGTGATTGTGAAAATTTGGAGAAGAGATACCTGCTGCTTTGTAACAGCAAAAAAGACAACCTTGAACTGCCTGACGATTCAAACACCAATTGCCAAACAACTTCAAATACCAAACATCCTGTGAGAAATAGGAAACTAGGGACACAAAATTCCTCTTTTCAGCCCTGGTTAGGCTCACTGGAGAAAACCCAGAAAAACACTCTGCAAAAATCATCAGGTGTAAAGTGCCTCACACAACATTATCTACTATACTTGAATATAGAAATTGACTACCAGGAACCACACAACACAAATACTAGCTTATATAAATTTCTGCTTATTAGGTTGTTAAACAACTTGAAAATTTTTGCAAGTCCATTTGTGTAGATTTTGAGCTTTTTTATTGGATGGTGATAGAATGAGTGTGTTATTTCTCTTGAAAAAATAAAGACATCTCAAATGCTTAGCCAAGACTGTCACTATACACAGCACTGTGTATTTATATGGGCTGTCCTTAGCTTAAAATAAATAAAAGAGAAGAAAAACACATTTATAACCAGCTCCTTTACTCTTGTAACAATTTTTAACTCAAATGCAGAAATATGTAAATAATTCATAACTTGAATGTGCTACAATTTTGGTTAATAACACCACACTGAGGTTACTGCTCTTTTGAAAACTAAATATTGCAAATTGTTGTTTCCTAGGCCATCTCTTCTTTCACTTTCCTCAAATACACAAATTGTCACCCTTTTTAAAGGCCCAAATCTGAAGGTGTGTATATTTATTTTAAATTTATGAAAATAATATAAGAATTCTAGAATTTCTCTCAGTTGTATTTTTCAAATTGATATATCATGAGTGTTATTTCTGGCCCTTCCCTTTTACATTAGCAAATATTAGGACTGATCCTGTTCCTGAAACTTTATCACTGTGTTTCATTTAATTTTCACAATGCTCTGAGAGGGTCTCTATGATTAATTTTTCTTTGCCAATGAGGAAATTGAGTTTCAAGAGCTTCGTTAACTATTCAAAGGTTACACAGCAGAAAGGTGACTGAATAGAAATGTAGCCCAGGCCAGGCAATCTGACAGAAGGGCTGATATTTAAACTACTTTGTCTCTCCTTATTTCTTATCAGGATATAATGACACTGAATATTTGATTACCCTTCGCTGACTGGACCAAACATAATAGAATAATGTTAGATTACAATAACTTAACCTGCACCCTAGTAGAAAATAGATAGCAATTATACTGATGAGGCAGAGAAACAGTTTCCACACAATATAGTCTAACCATTCTTAAAGTGCTAAACGCAGACCAAGAGCAACAGCATCATATGTGTTATGCATATGCATTAGAAATGAATATTCTTGAGCCTTACCCTAGAATAGTGACTTAGAAATTCTGGAGAAACCACTATCTGTGTTTTAACAAGCCCTCAAATGAAATCCATAATTATTAGAATATCAGAACCAGTGCTATAGGCAAAGGATCAGCAAATTACTGCACATGAGGGAAACTTAACTCCCACTTAATTGTTTATATGGTTTTAACATTTTATTGTGGTAAAATATATACAGAATACAGTGTCATTTTAAGCATTTCAAATATACAATTCAGTGATATAATTACATTAAAAATATCACAACCATCTATTTCAGAAATCTTTCTATCCCTCTCAACAAAAATTCAATATTCATTAAGCAATGGCATATCTTTACTATTCCCATGCACCTTTGATAATTTCTAATATGTTTTCTGTATCTATGAATTGCCTATTTGAGATATTTCATGTATGTGGAATCATACGCTTTTCTTTTTGTGTATCACTAGCATAAGGTTTTCAAGCTCTATTGTGTTGCACCATATATTGTAACTCCATTCCTTTATATGGTTGAATGATACTCCTTTTATATTCCACATTTTGGTCATCCTTGCATCTGTTAAGACCACTGGATTGTTTCTGAATTTTAGCTCTCATGAATAATGCTACAACAAAAGTTGATATGCAGATATCTGTCTGAGTCACTATTTTCCCTTCTTTTGGTTATATACCAAAGAGTAGAATTGCTGAATCATATGGTGATTCTATGTTTAGCTTTTTGTGGGACTGCCAAACTGGCAGATAGATGGGGAAACAGTGGAAACAGTGGCTGACTTTATTTTTCTGGGCTCCAAAATCACTGTAGATGGTGATTGCAGCAGTGAAATTAAAAGTTATGACCAACCTAGACAGCATATTACAAAGCAGAGACATTACTTTGCCAGCAAAGGTCTGTCTAGTCAAGGCTATGGTTTTTCCAGTGATCATGTATGGATGTGAGAGTTGGACTATAAAGAAAGCTGAGCACAGAAGAATTGATGCATTTGAACTGTGATGTTGGAGAAGACTCTTGAGAGTCCCTTGGACCGCAAGGAGATCCAACCAGTCCATTCTAAAGGAGATCAGTCCTTGGTGTTCATTGGAAGGACTGATGTTGAGGCTGAAATTCCAATACTTTGGCCACCTGATGTGAAGAGCTGACTCACTGGAAAACACATGATGCTGGGAAACATTGAGGGAAGGAGGAGAAGGGAATGACAGAGGATGAGATGGTTTTATGGCATCATCGACTTGATGGACATGGGTTTGGGTGGACTCTGGGAGTTGGTGGTAGACAAGGAGGCCTGGCGTTCTGTGTTTCGTGGGGTCGCAGAGTCGGCCACAACTGAGCAACTGAACTGAACTGAACTGAACAAACTGCCAGAGTTGCTGTACCATTAGTCATTCCCTTCAGTAATGTAAGAGTGTATTTATTGGATTATTGATGATATTAGATGTTTTAAGCATATTTTTAATATAAATTTATTTATTTTAATTGGAAGCTAAGTACTTTAGAATATTGTATTGGTTTTGCTATACATCTTCATGAATCCTCCACAGGTATACACGTGTTCCCCATCCTGAACCCCCCTCCCCCCTCCCTCCCCATACCATTCCTCTGGGTTGTCTCAGTGCACCAGCCCCAAGCATATTTTAATGTACTGATTGAGTATTTGTACTTCTTTGAAGAAATGTCTATATGAATAATTTGACTACCTTTAAATTGTGCCATTTGCCTTTTTACTGTTGAGTTGTAAGAGTTCTTTATATATTCTAGATATTAAATGCCTATTAGATATATGATTTGCAATTATTCTCTCACAATCTGCATGCTGTCTTTCATTATCTTGATAATGTCCTTTGATGCACAAAGCTTTAAATTTGGATGAAGTCCCATTTATCTATTTTTTCTTTAGTTTCTCAATCTTTTGGTGTCATATCTAAGAACCCATTCCCAATATAAGTACATAAAGATCTACTCCTATGTTTTCTTTTACGAGTTTTGGAGTTTTACTTCTTAAGTATTTGGGTCATTGATCCATTGTGAGTCTTTTTTGTGTGAAGTAGAGGTCCACATTCATTCATTTGCGTATAGAAATTCAGTAGTCCCAGAACAATGTGTTGAAAAATATTCTTTCCTCTGCATTATCCTTGCCTGGAGAATTCCATGGACAGAGGTGGTTGGCAGGCTGCAGTCCATGGGATCACAGAGTCTGACAAACTGAGCAGTTTTCACTTTCATGACTCTCCCCATTGAATAGATTTGGCAGCCATCTTGGAAACTGGGTTCATTCACTAGATTCACTCACTGGGTTCATTCACCATAAATAAGTAGCTTTACTTCCTGATTTAATTATTCTACTAAATCTCTATATGATTATGCCAGCACCATGCTGTTTTATTACTATCGCTTCTTACTAAGATTTTTTTTTTAATAGTGAGTTGTGTGTCTTTTAACTTCCTTCTTTTTTAAGAGTATTTTTTGGCTTTTTGCAATTCCATGTGAATTTGAGGATTGACATATCAATCCTGTAAATAGCTGTTGTAATTTTGATAGAAATTGCATTGGATCTTTATATAGCTTTGAGTAGTGCCATCTTAACAATGTTAAGACTTCTAATTCATAAACATAGGATGTCTTTTTCATTTAAGATGATTTCTTTCAGCAACCCTTCACTGTTTCCACCATACAAGTTTTCATCTCCTTCATTAAATTCATTTCTAGGTGTTTTAGTCTTTTTTCCTTTTATTGGAGCATAATTGCTTTAAAATGTTATGTTAGTTTCAATTGTACAACAACGTGAATCAGCTATACGTGTACATATATCCCATCCACCTATTGCAAATGAAATTAATTTTATTTTTAATTTTTATTTGCTGGTGTATAGAAATGCAACTAATTTTTGTGCTGACCTTGTTATGTGCAATTTTGTTGAGTTTGTTTAATTGCTTTAGCAGCTTCAGATGGATTTTATTAGTTTTTTATATAGGACTCCATCATCTGCAAAGAGATATAGATTTACTTCTCCTTTTCCAGTCTGGATGCCTCAAGCTTGTTTTCCTTTTGAGTTGTTCATCAACAATTAGTTCAGTGTTTACTGGCAGTGATGAAAACAGACATCCTTGACTTTCCCTGGTGTTAGGGAAGAGCTTTCAGCATTTCACCACTGAATATGATGTTAACTGTAGATATTTTACAGTTTTCTTATGTCTCATGGAAAAAGTCACCTTCTATATCTAGTTCTCTGAGTGTTTTTATCAGAAAAATGTGTTGTATTTCGCTATCTTTTCTGTGTTGATAAAGTTGCTTATTCTTTTTCTTCTGTTTACATGCTATATACCATTGGTTGGTTTTCTTATGTTAAATTACCTTTACCTGCCTGTTGGTCATGGTGCAAAATTCTTTTAAAGGATTTGGTTCGCTGAATATTTTTGCATCTATGTTTATGAAGCTTGTTTGTCCATAAGCTTCTTTTCTTGTGATGTCTTTATCTACATTTATAATAAGTGTAATCCTGGAACAGACTGTTCCAAATAGGAAAAGGAGTACATCAAGTTTGTATATTGTCACCCTGCTTATTTAACTTATATGCAGAGTCCATCATGAGAAATGCTTGGCTGGATGAAGCACACGCTGGAATCAAGATTGCCGGGAAAAACATCAATAACCTCAGAAATGCAGATGACACCACCCTTATGGCAGAAAGTGATAAAGAACTAAAGAGCCACTTGATGAAAGTGAAAGAGAGAAGTGCAAAAGTTGGCTTAAAACTCAACATTCAGAAAGCGAAGATCATGGTATCTGATCCCATCACTTCATGGGAAATAGATGGGGCAACAGTGGAAACAGTGGCTGACTGTATTTTGGGGGGCTCCAAAATCACTGCAGATGGTTACTGCAGCCATGAAATTAAAGGATGCTTGCTTCTGGGAAGAAAAGTTGTGACCAACATAGACAGCATATTAAAAAGCAGAGACATTACTTTGCCAACAAAGACCCATCTAGTCAAAGGTATGGTTTTTCCAGTGGTCATGTATGGATGTGAGAGTTGGACTATAAAGAAAGCTGAGCACTGAAGAATTGATGCGTTTGAACTGTGGTGTTAGAGAAGACTCTTGACAGTCCCTTGGGCTGCAAGGAGATCCAACCAGTCTATCCTAAAGGAATTCAGTCCTGAATATTCATTGGAAGGACTGATGTTGATGCTGAAGCACCAGTACTTGGGCAAGAACTGACTCACTGGAAAACCCCCTCATGCTGGGTAAGATTGAAGGCAGGAGGAGAAGGGGAGGACAGAGGATGATGTGGTTTAATGGCATCACCGGCTTGATAAACATAAGTTTGAACAAGCTTTGGGAGTTAGTGATGGACAGAGAAGCCTGGTGTGTTGTATTCCATGGGGTCACAAAGAGTCCAACATGACTGAGCGACTGAACTGACTGACTGACTGACTGAAGATATTATGTCAATGCAACATGTACCTCATGCAATTGTTCAAATGGATAAAGAGACTCTACTAAAGTGTGCTTTCCTAACTCCAATATCCCCCATTGTGAGTTCATTATGTACTCAGCTCTGTTATCAGACTCACACACCTATATTATAACTTCTTATTCACTTGTCTGAGTTCTCTTCTTAGAAATTATGGTAGAGTGGTTTTTTAATTCTTTATTTCTCAATTGTCTTTTTAAAAATATCTGGTACATAGTGGGCCCTCTACAAATATCTGTTGAGGAAAATGTAACCTCTATCATTATAAAACACACATACACAAAGGTAAATGACAGGTAGGAATGAAGGTGGTTAGGTAGGTGGGTGGGTATATAGATAGCAGTTAACAAAGTTTAATGATCGCAGGTTTCTGAAAAGAATCAAGGTGTTTATTGTTGTTGTTGACTTTACACATGTTAATGTTTGTATTATTGTCTCCCATCTTCACTTCTCACTTCAGTGATTCTTTGTGATCTATTTACTCACCAAAATCCAAAGTAATTTCTCATAATCAAGTCTATTATGAATTTGTGAGATAATTTTTCCCAGGGATGACTTCAAATGTCATTGAATATATTTAAATATAGCTTTATATCACATAATGTGTTCAAGACTTATTATACAACCAAATGGACCTAATAAGGCAGAGAATCATGCTTTCATATATAATCATAATCTTAGATTACCTCCACATAAGGTTTCAGTGTACACATTCTACATAGGTATGCTTTTACATTAGATGTAGTATAATGTTAGTCAGTTTTGTGGTTTACCCTTGTTTCACATCCATTTTTGTTCAGGTAGATGTCTCTGAGGTAAAGCATCTGTGTATCTAACTATTAATTTTCTTGTGGTGACCTGTGTCACACCTTACAGCAGTATTTCCCTTTCACTCAGACTACTCAAATACTCTTATTTGTATAAAAACACTTTATAATAATTTCCCCTTTTCCTTCTGAGGCTGCTTCCTCTACCTAGTTTTCTATATTTAGAGAGTGTCACAGATCTTCCTGCTAAGCAGGAGAGGGTAAAAATTTCCTCATTTTTTTTTTTTCTAACCATAAACTCAGGGTACTTATTTTCTTATATATCAGAAAGTGTGATTGCTGTAGCACTGCTTCTAAGACCAACTTCCTTCTTATAATACTTTGTAAATTGAAGTAGATAGGCAGTTTCAAGTAACAGTAAAAAGGTAATGTATTGGCCTTGACATCTGTGTTTTGTAGATTCTAGTCTCTAAATTCTCTGGCTTGTAATGTTTATGAGGTAATGCATGTAAAGAACTCACACCTAATTTATACTAGCTCTATCATTTTTAGAATGTGCTTCTGAGTAGAAGTAAGAATGTATTGTCTGTATGTAAATATGCACATAGGTACGTTAAATGATAGATACTTTATAAAGCAATTTTTACAATGTAGTCCTTCCATCACAATATGCTCCTTTAGCTGTGCAACCCCTGGAAGTTGTACAGAAGAGACAAAGTTATTACAACGTTATTTTTTTATAGTTGCATGCTCAGAGATGGGTTACAGGAAATGCTGTTGGTTTTCATAAATAGTATTTGTAAACACATTTTTTAAAAAGAGACAAGCCAAAATTAGTACATTGTGACATTGTTTTGTTTTAATCAGTGAGCATAGATGATTAGCATAAGTTAATGGGCAGAGAAAATCTCATGGACAAAGGAGCCTGTTGGGCTGCAGTCCATGGAGTCACGAAGAGTTGGGCATGACTGAGTGGCTAACACTTAGTACATAAGTCTTTCAGAAGATTGTTTAATATCAAATGTATTATGTTCAGTATATTCAAAGTTCAATTTTTTACAAAAATAATTGCTAAAATCCTGACAACTCTGAGGGTAACTTCAGTTCAGTTCAGTCACTCAGTTGTGTCCCACTCTTTGCAAAACCATGAACTGCAGCATGCCTGACCTCCGTGTCCATCACCAGCTCCTGGAGTCCACCCAAACCCCTGTCATTGACCCAGTGATGCCATCCAATCATCTAATCCTTTGTCATCCCCTTCTCCTCTTGCTCTCAACTTTCCCAGCATCAGGGTCTTTTCAAACGAGTCAGCTCTTTGCATCTGGTGGTCAAAGTATTTCTGAGGTTATCGATATTTCTCCTGGCAATCTTGAGTCCAGCTTGTGCTTCATCCAGCGTTTCTCATGATGGACTCTGCATATAAGTTAAATAAGCAGGGTGATAATATACATCCTTGACATACTCCTTTTTCTATTTGGAACCAGTCTGTTGTTCCATGTCCAGTTCTAACTGTTGCTTCCTGACCTGCGTACAGATGTCTCAAAAGGCAGGTCTGGTGGTCTGGTATTCCCATCTCTTTTAGAAATTTCCACAGTTTATTGTGATCCACACAGTCAAAGGCTTTGGCATAGTCAATAAAGCAGAAATAGATGTTTTTCTGGAACTCTCTTGCTTTTTCTGTGATCCAATGGATGTTGGCAATTTGATCTCTGGTTCCTCTGCCTTTTCTAAAACCAGCTTGAAAGTCTGGAGGGTAGCTTAGAATAAAATATATGTACTATTCTTCCATTTGCACAAAAGAGCTGATTTGTAGGTAAATTAAATGTGAAATTGTATAAATCAAATGCGTTTTATAATCATTTTTATGAGAGTGAGAGAGTCAATTTCTAGGGAGATTGATAAGAAGTCTAGAGGTCGCCAAGGAGAGAGGGGTCTGGAATTCTCAAGAAGGAAGAAAGGACAAACTTTTTTGTCCTTCTACATTCTTTAGGATTATATAACAATAATGTATCTTGCTTGAAGACAGTCTCTGGAAAATCCTGTTATCCTAAGGTGTATACTTAGGATCCACCTAATCCTGTTATCTTAAGGTGTAAATTATGGAGTAGGTCTAGTGAGGTCTTTTTAATCTCCAGACATTCTTTTGATTCACTGTAATAACTAATTAGAGAGTATATAACTACATGGCTAACACTAGCAAGGGGGTATTCTTTCTGCCCCTTTCTGGTGCCTATGTCAGAAGCTTTCTCTATTTCCTTTACACTTTAATAAAACTTTATTACACAAATCTGTTAGTGATCAAGCCTTGTCGCTGGCCCTGGATTGATTTATTCTCCTCTGGAGGCTAAGAATCTTGGCATCTTTTTGTGGATCAACAATAACCTTTCATCATGTGGGCTTGTCCAGGATTCTTCAGGACAAGGTAAAGATGCTTGGAGCTCTAGTTCTTTGTTCTCCTAGCGAACACGTTTTCTGCTGTATTTTACTAACTCTACGGTGTGCTTGTGTAAATGAATGAAACGCCCTGTGTGAAGCAAGAGAGGAGCCTGCTCTGCAGTTCTGTGGTGACCTCACATGGCTTATGGAAGAAACCTGTTGGGGGTTTGTACCGACCTGCCAATGCCAAGAGGCACCCAATGTCTCCTTTGGGAACCGACCGGAGATGGACAAAGTGTGTGGACCGAACTCTCGTTTCTCAGTCAAACTTTTTGGTCTCTTTGACCATCTCATAACTCTTTGGAAATTAGAAGTACTAACTTAATCTGTAGGATCATAGACTTTCAAGGGACTTGTGATCTATGCTGTTACTGTGTACTGTTACTTGGATCTCAAGCTTGGATTGGTAGTCAGGAAGTGCCTAGCCTTGCTAGGCATGGAAAGTTTGGAAGCTAGATGGAGCTCTAGCTCCAAGAGCATCTCTGAGGTTAAAGGTTACTCAGGTTGTAACTACAATGGAATTTTTCTTTCCTTTGGTAACACTGGCTCTTAATGGACCAGAGGAGACTCATACTGGTGTGGTGACACGTGGAAGGAACATCTCAGTTTTATGTTGATATCAGTCTTATTTTGGTCAGTAATATACTCAGGGTCGTGCACAGGCTCTCAGGTGACAAAATGTACTCCCAATGGTCTTAGCCTGGAAGGCATTCCGGAAGGTTACTCTGATCGCACCCCAGGTGGCATTAGAGGCAAGCAAGGTTTTGATGGTGAGGAGCGGGACATCAGGGATGCCATCAGGTCTACCCTTGGTGCATCCCCACCCCGTCTCAGTGGTAGAACTGGGAGGGACAAGTATGTCACCTCCATCAGTAAGGGACAGACCAAGTCCTACCAGGAAAGAAAAGCTTTGGTGTAAAGTCTGTCTACACCCCCATCTAGAGCAGGGAGGGATGCCTCTGGTAGAAAGAGGGTGCTGGTCACTTTTTTTCTCTCTTACAGATGGGAGCTAACAATTCTAGCCTCACTCCTTTGAACTATATCCTGAAAAACTGGGATAGATTTGATCCCCAGGGCTTAAAGAAGACACACCTAGTCTTCCTGTGTGATACTGCATACCTGTGGTACCTACTGGAGGATGGCGAATGGTGTCCAGTTGGAGGGTCTCTGAAGTATAATACTGTTTTACAATTAGACGAGCTCTGTAGAAAATAAGGAAAAGGGGTAGAAGTAGCCTATGTGTTTCCCTTTTTATCTCTGTGAAATATGCCAGACTCTTTGCAACCCCATGGACTGAAGCCTACTAGGCTCTTCTGTCCATGGAGTTTTCCAGGCAATAGCACTGGAGTGGATTGCCATTTCCTTCTCCAGCGGATCTTCCTGACCCAGGGATCGAACTCGGGTCTTCTGCATTGTAGACAGATGCTTTACCATCTGAGCCACCAGGGAAGTCCAAGGGGTATAGATTTGGGTGTGATTCCTTCAGCTCCCTCCTCTCCTCCTACTTTGCTAGATGAGATGGAGGATAGGAGAGAAAGAGATTAAAAAAAAAAAAAAAAGCAGGCTTCTCCAATCTATCCCTGCGATCATATGTGCAGAGCAGCCAGAGAGACTGAGGAACAGATACACAAGCTGTTGCCTCTTCATGAAGTAGCCACCGAGAATAATAATCAGTCTATGAGAGTCAATAAGCCTTTTTCTTATCAAGAAATGCAAAGAAAGAATCAAGGAGGATCTGGGAGACTGAAAAATATATTGGAGCTTTTAAAGGTGTTAATTTACTTTATGACTTTACTTGGAAAGATGTGATGTATATCTTGGGACAAATGCTGACTCCCGCCTCAAAGACTCCAGTTTTGGGAAAAGCGGTTGCTTATGGAGATGAATGGCTTAGTAATGAATCAATAGGGAAGAGGAGGGCATGATAACTGCCCTCCCCACTGGGAATCAGGAGGTCCCAACTACAGAACCAGACTGGGACTACAACACAGCTAAAGGAAGATGGGATCAGAGTCATCTTGTCAGATGTATTCTTGAAGGACTCAGGCAGGTGTGTGCTAAGCCTTTACACTATGGCAAATTGGCAGACATAGAACAGGAGGAGAAGGAAACTCCTGGTAAATTCCTAGATAGACTGAGAGAAGCCCTTCACAGATTCACTGAGATTGATCCTGAAAGTGAAGAGGGAAAAATGATCTTAAAAGATAGATTTCTCACTCAGTTGGCTCTGGATATCTGCCGTAAGCTATTAAAATGGGTGCATGGACCAAATCAGTCTTCAGGTACTCTGTTACAACTGGCTCAGACAGTCTATTAAGGTAGGGAATATGAGGAAAAGAAAAACAAGAAAAGACAAAGAACAGGTGGAAGCCCTCGCAATGGCTATGAAAACCGTTCTTAAACAGCTTGAGAAAAATGCCCAGGGGGACCCAGGTGAAAAGAGATGGGCTGGCTATTACTGTGGAAAGGAGGGGCACCTCAAGCGGAATTGCCCTCAGACATCTAAGCCACCCCTGGCTCCATGTCCGGTCTGCAAAGGACCACACTGGAAGAGAGACTGCCCCCAGAGGCATAGGTTTAAGGGGTCAGACACGCAAAACAATCAAGACTGAAGGTGCCGGGGGTCCCCACGCAAGCTCCCATCCTAATTATACCTGAGGACCCCGGTGTTAATAACTGCGGGGGGCCAATCCGTCGATTTCCTTTTAGATAGTGGGACAACTTACTCCATGCCTACTGAAGCCCCTGGCCCACTTTCTTCCCGATCTGCTTCCATAATGGGACTGTCATGACGGGCCAAAACGTATTATTACTTCAGTGTTTCTATCAGCTGGGACTGAGAATTGGTGCTATTTTCACACGAGTTTCTGATTGAACCAGAGTCTCCCTCACCCCTTTTGGGGAGGGATATACTAAGAAAGGTCTATGCCTCTCTTTTCATGAATATGGAGTTTTCCCTTTCTCCCCCTTTAATTGAACAAAATGTAAATCCTAGAGTATGGGCTGATGAAAAATCTGTGGGTTGAGCACAAAATGCTATTACTGTAGTTGTCAAGCTCAAAGACCTACACTTATTTCCACATAAGAAGCACACCCACTGAAACCCGAAGTTAAAGAAGGGTTAAAATCCATCACTGAAAATATAAAGGAGCAGAGACTATTAATTCCCTGTAACAGACCACGCAACACTCCTATTTTGGATATAAAGAAATCAAATGGTAAATAGAGACTAGTCCAAGATTTATGAATAATAAATGAGGCTGTAGTTCCTTTAAACCCCGTGGTGCCTAATCCTTATACTCTATTGTCTGAAATTCCTGAACAAGCCAAATATTTCTCAGCAATTGATTTGAAAGATGTCTTCTCTTCAGTGCTTTTGGCAGAGGAAAGTCAATTTCTATTTGCCTTTGAGGACCCTACGCAGCCAGCTTCTCAGTTAACCTGGACAGTTTGGATTTCATGACAGTCCTCACTTATTTGGACAAAGTATGTCATGGGATCTACAAAACTTTAATAGCTCCGAAGCAGTGGTGTTACAATATGTAGATGATATTTTGCTCTGTGCTGAGACAGAGGAAGCTTGTTCACAAGCCTCAAAAGACTTCTTAAACTTTCTGGCAGACTGCAGATACAAGGCATCAAGAGAAAAGGCTCAGCTTTGTCAACAATCTGTTAGATATCTGGACCTAATCATATCAAAAGGGACTAGGGCCATAGGTCCTGAGACAAATAAACATATACTAAATCATCCCCTACCCATGACTTTAAGACAATTGAGAGGATTTGGGGGGATCACAAGCTACTGTCGCATTTGGATTCCTGGTTATGAGGAACTTACCTGGCCTTTATATAAACTTATAGCTGAAACTCAGCAGGCCCAAACTGACAAACTGGTTTGGTCTCCAGATACTAAAAAGGTTTTTAAGACTGCTTTCCTGCAAGCTCCCACTCTGAGCTTGCCCACAGGGTCAGAATTTAATTTGTTTGTCACTAAAAGAAAAAGTGTGTCCTTGGGAGTTTTGACACAACACAAAGGACCTCACCAGTAACCTATTGCTTATCTAAGCAGAAAATTAGATGCAATTTCACATGGGTGGCCCCACTGCCTAAGAGTAATTGGGGCAGCGGCTTTATTAGCACCTAAAGCTTTAAAAATAATTAATGGACAAAACCTTACTGTACTGACTTCTCATGATGTAAGTGAAATCTTAAATTCTAAGGTTGTTAATATTTGGATGACAGACAGTATGCTTCTTAAATATCAGTCATTGTTGTTAGAAAGACCCGTAACTAAGTTAAAGATTGTAGAAATTTAAATCCTGCTACTTTCATACCTGAAAAGGAAAATGAAACACCTGATCAATCACAGTTGTTCCCAATTCCTAACTTTATGCAGCTCGATAAGATCTAATGGATACCCCATTAGACAATTCTGACATGGAAATATTTACAGATGACAGTTCTTTTGTTCGAGATGGAAAACGTAAAGCAGATTACACCGTGGTGACTGCTGAACAGGTTTTAGAAAGCAAGATCTCTCCTTCAGGGAACCAGTGCTCAGTTAGCAGAGCTTGTGGCTCTGACTCGCGCTCTAGAATTAAGCAAGGGACAGCGAGTAAATATCTACACTGATTGTAATTATACTTATTTGACTTTACATGCTCTTGTTACAATATGGAAAGAAAGACAGTTTAAAACAGGAGAACCTATTAAACATTTCGGGGAGATCGAGAGACTTTTAACTGCTATATATTGTCCTAAAGAAGTAGCTGTTATTTATTGCAAATGACACAATAGAGATGGGAGTAAAGTAGCTGAAGGTAATCAGCTGGCTGACTGTCAAGCCAGAAAAGCGGCACTTTACAAAACCCCTTCACTACAGATGCCTTTGATCTGGACAGATCCTGTGGAACAGTAAAAACCACAATATACTCAGGAAAAATTAGAAAAATATGAGAAAAAAGAAACAAAGATTACTGATAAAGGGTGGTTACAGTCCAAAGATGGACGACTAATAATTCCTGAAAATGCTCAATGAAAAATTCTTAAGGGTTTACACCAGAGTTTTCATTTGGGTGCAGAAAGTACTTACACAATGGCTTCTTGTTTGTTTGAAGGTAAATATGTAATGAAAACTTTAAAGAATATTATCAAAAGGTGTGAGGTTTGTCAAAAAAATAACCCAAAGACTGAAAAGCTAGCAAAATCTGGATTACAATGAAGTGAAAAGTATTCTGGAGAGGACTGGGAAATTGATTTTACTCATATGGCGAATAATGGATATTCTTGCTTACAAGTTTGAGTAGATACTTTTACTGGATGGATTGAGGCTTTTCCCTGTCATTGGGAACAGGCTAAGGAGGTTACAAAGATTTTAATCCATAAAATTATCCCCAGGTTTGGGCTGCCACGGAGCCTTCAGACTGACAATGGTTCCACCTTTAAAGCTGCTGTAACTCAGGGGGTGTCTAAGGCTCTAGGAATAGAATATCACTTACATTGTTCTTGGAGACCCCAATCCTCAGAAAAGGTTGAAAAAGCTAAGGACATTATCAAAAGACATCTGTGCAAATTAACTCAAAGGGAGGCAGGACAATTGTATTAAAGTCCTACCCATAGCTTTAATGAGGGCTCGAATTGCCCCCAAAAGGAGGGACTGTCCCCCTTTGAATGTATTTATGGAAGGCCTTTCTTACACACAGATTGTTATAGACCCTGAAGCCTTAGAATTAACTAGTTTTTTAGCTCAGCTCTCACTCTCAGCTTTCCAACAGACATTAATAGAACTCTGGGAGACAACTCCTGACCCAGCCTCTGAGTCAAGCAAGCCTTTATTTGAGCCAGGAACTGAGGTCCTCATAAAAACACTGGGGTCTGGGGGCCCATCCCTTGAGCCCCTCTGGGAAGGCCATTACCAGATTATTCTTTCTTCTCCCACAGCTATCAAAGTGCCAGGAATTGATTCATGGGTACATCACACTCGAGTTAAGAGGTGGCACCCTGATCAGAACTAAGTGGCATCATTTTATGTCTTTACTTTCTATGCTCTGATTTTGTACTTTTCAGATGGGCTTGGTAATCTATTTGAGCCTACTTCTGCTGACTTGAAAAAATCCTGTCTGCTGTTTGATCCTCAAGACAAGTCCCTCCTGTCCTGGGCTCACTCCTATGCTGCATTTCAGGTCTAACTGCTGGGTCTGCAGAGCACTCCCCTCTTCATCAGTGGAAGGCTTCCCATGGTGGACATCTCCACTTCAAAGACTTTCTCCAAGTCTACAAATACCTTCAACAATAATTGCATGTGATGCCTCTTCTTAAACTGATGACATCTAACAACCTTAAGATGGACTGATGTAACTATGGACATAATGGACTTTTCATTTTGATTTTAACTTGGTTTAATGACTATTTTGCCTTACATCTGTAACTGTGTAGGAGAAGGCAATGGCACCCCACTCCAGTACTCCTGCCTGGAAAATCCCATGGACAGAGGAGCCTGGTAGGCTGTAGTCCATGGGTTCACTGAGGGTCGGACATGACTGAGCAACTTCACTTTGACTTTTCACTTTCACTTTTCACTTTCATGCATTGGAAAAGGAAATGGCAACCCACTCCAGTGTTCTTGCCTGGAGAATCCCAAGGACGGGGGAGCCTGGTGGGCTGCTGTCTATGGGGTCGCACGGAGTTGGACACGACTGAAGTGACTTAGCAGTAGCAGCTGTAACTGTGTAATGGGGATTTCTAACTGTCTAAAAGTTTTTAAGTTACAAATGGTTGTCCAAGCTCCTAAAAGTGCCACAGCCTCCTCTAACTATTACTTGGGGTCTCTGGATCAGAGACCCTCAATATGAGGGTTAGGAAAATATGTTGCCTTAACATTTTAGGGACCACGCCCCTAAACAACAGGAAGTAGTTATGGAACAAAAATGACGCCCCTTTCCTTTGGCAACATAATTCTCCTAAAAGGAAAGGGGAAAATGAGAGAGTCAATTCTAAGGTATATTGATAAGAAGGTCCAGTGGTCCCCAAGGAGAGAGGGGTCTGGAATTCTCAAGAAGGAAGAAAGGACAAAATTTTTTGTCCCTGTACATTCCTTAGGGTTACATAACAATAATGTATCCTTCTTGAAGACAGTCTCTGGAAAAAAGCTTCTGGCTAATCCTGTTATCTTAAGGTGTAAATTATGGGAATAGGTCTAGTGAGGTCTTTACAACCTCCACACATTCTTTTGATTCACTGTAATAACTAATTAGAGAGTATATAACTCCATGGCTAACACTAGCAAGGGGGTACTCTTTCTGCCCCCTTCTGATGCCTATGTCAGAAGCTTTTTCTATCTCTTTTATACTTTAATACAACTTTATTACACAAAGTTCTGAGTGATCAAGTCTCGTCTCTGGCCCGGATTGAATTCTTCTCCTCTGGAGGCCAAGAATCCTAGCGCGGTTTTGTGGTTCAACAACAACCTCTCAAGAGAAAGTTTTTCTTGTGGCTTCTACAAATAAATCACCTATCTAAAATAAATAACTGGAAACCCAAGAGAAATTTGTATTCTCTTTCATTTTTACAACTAGGAAAATAAATAGTATGAACTAACATAATTGGGAAGGCAAAATACCCATTGAAATAATATTTTACAAAATTAAATATTTAAAATGTTAAAAATAAATTTATTTTTAGCTGTGTATGAGTAAAGTTGGCTACTGTGCATACCTGATGGCTTCCTTGGTTAAGCCACAGCTGGTGGTCCTGATACATGTAATATATACAATTCTAAAATGTTGCTGGTCAGCCCTCATTCCTGAGCTCATATTATCAATGAATTTCATTTTACATTTGGAAGCATCTCATTATTTGGGGAAATGGAAAACAGATGTATTGAAGAATTGTCTGTTTAACTAGTTAGAATCACCTTGTTTGAGCTTCCATATGTAAATAATGTATACATTAAACAGACTGGCATTTTATCTACTGTTCACCTGGCAGAGAATATTTAAGAAATAGTGCGATGGGCTACAGTTCATGGGGTCACTAAGAGTTGGACATAACTGAGAGACTAAGCACACAGTCAGAAGGGCACATGCATACTATAAGTAGCCTGCTGCTGCTGCTGCTGCTGCTGCTGCTGCTGCTGCTGCTGCTAAGTCGCTTCAGTCATGTCCGACTCTGTGCGACACCATAGACGGCAGTCCACCAGGCTCCCCTGTCCCTAGGATTCTCCAGGCAATAACACTGGAGTGGGTTACCATTTCCTTCTCCAATGCGGGAAAGTGAAAAGTGAAAGTGAAGTCGCTCAGTCGTGTCCGACTCTTCTTGACCCCATGGACTGCAACCCACCAGGTTCCTCCATCCATGGGATTTTTCCAGGCAAGAGTACTGGAGTGGACTGCCATTGCCTTCTCCGTTAAGTAGCCTGGCTCCCCAATAGTTAAGCAAGTATTGCTGAATTCATTTCACTCTTGAGAAATCAAGTTTGTATTTGAGTTATGCAATCAAACGACAATTGACTCTCTTCTTTGAGTATGTGAGATAATTTACATAAATTAGAAGTGAAGTCGCTCAGTCGTGTCCAGCTCTTTGCGACCCCATGGACTGTAGCCTGCCAGGCTCCTCTGTCCATGGGATTTTCTAGGCAAGAATATTGGAGTTGGTTGCCATTTCCTTTGCCAGAGAATCTTCCTAACCCAGGGATCCAGCCCGGGTCTCCTGCATTGCAGGCAGACTTCTTACCCTCTGAGACACCAGGAAAGTCAATATAAATTAGCATATAATAAAATTAGGGCCTTTATTATTCCCACTTGTAAATGAGGAGACAAAAGACTGGGTTATTTAAGTAACCAAAATCACAGTTAGTTAGAACACAGTCCAAGATTAAAAATTCTATCTCGTTCCAGAACTGTGCTTTTCAGATAATGACATTTTTGCATAATTACAAACCTCAGTAGTTAAAGTCCACAGTAAATTCTTTGCTAACCACAGGAGGTCCAGGCAAACAATAGTTTGTCTGTAGTTTCACTTTCTACCAAGCTACATTAATACAAATCAAACCAACTAGGCAATTTAGTATATATATAAATGATGGATGGATAGATAGATAAACACAGAGATAAAAATAAGATCTATTAAATTAACAAAAGTAAATCTTGGCATTTAGAAAAAGAAGCTCTTCATTCTTTTTATTTTTAATTCTGTCACACAAACACAGTTATCTAAAACTAAAAATATTCAATCTTACTTCCTAAGATAAATCTCTACTTGAAGTGGCTTACAACTTTAAAATAGATAGATATCTAGAAAAGATAAGAATATTATTAATATAGATATTTCTAACTAGTTGTAAGTCCATTCTGGGAGACGTATGTCTTTGTATACAAAGTAAATCGATTCTGATGCACAAGATAGCAGTGTTCAAGGATGTAATAGAACAATATTCAACAAAATTAATAGAACAATATTAGAACAATATACAACAAAAATTTTAATGGTTAAATTTTCAGTCTCTCCAACCTGTAGAAGTTTTTGTTTTTCACTTAATCGCTTTTTCAGGGCTATGAGGCCCTTGTATATTCACACTCTAAATACAATTATCTGCATTTATTTCCAACATGTCTCTCAAGTTTATATGCAGGTGACAAAACTATTTCATTTTCTATTTGAATGTTCTTTCAAAGCTAGATATGAATCCTCAACAACCAGATAAACATGCATACACACGTACCAAGGCACAATGGTCTTTTTACTCAGTTTGTTAATTTGTTCACTTAAATTGACTCACAACTATACAAACATATACACACTGTCAGGAATCAATGACTTTTGTAAACACTATTTCTCGTTAGTATTTCCTTTCTTTGTGCTTGATTTTTTATGGTTTATTGTTTTCCAACTCTAACACTTTTAAGAAAAAAAAAGGAAAGTAGGTAATGTGGACCAAAGTTATAAGATCTGTTACTTTGTGTAAGAAATATTCTTTCTCACTCAGAATATATACTGGCTATTTCAGTTGTTTTTTTTTATAATTGTTGGGTATGTTTGTCCAATTATGCTAAAAATTTTGGAGGGAAAGTGTACACTGTATACACTCTTTTTCAAATATATTTATAAACTTCTTTAGGAAATATAGAAGTGTTTCAGAGTGAATTTATAAAAGCTAAAACTCAGCTCAGTTTTAACCAGAGGTTATCACATGAGCATTATAGTCACTAAGCATGACTCAAACTGAAATACCCACTGATGGAGTAATAGATAACAAGCTCCTCTTTTACTTTAAAATTACCAAGATCAATAATATATATCCTCATTTTTCAGGTTTTCAATTGATTGTTCCTACCTCAGCACCATTTCCTCTATTACTCACAAAGACAAACACACTCACACACACACACACACACATACACACACACACACACCCCATTCCACAAATGCCACTCTCATGAGTTTATCAAAGGTAATCTCACTATTTCCACTCTTTAAATCATTGAGTCAAGATAATTAAGAAAAATAGTTGGGTTATTACTGGCAATTAACTCATGAACTTGGAAATGATCTGCCAACATCTTAACAACATTTGATTTTAGAAAATTAATCCATCAAAAAGTGGTGGAGAACAAAGTCCTACCATAGGGTGCCCATGAAGATGAAGGGTAAAATAAATCTACAAAACCCAGTGTGATGATGGATACATAGTAAAGACACAATTTATGCTGAATTTTTACTCCTTTTTTGCTTCAGAAAAGTAAATTATATACTCTGATATAGCTCTTTTCATAATTCCCACAATATTGATATTTCATATTAAGTAAAACTTTGAAAAGTTTCACTTGAATTTATGAGTTGGCTTTCTTTCATAGAGGACTCAGCACCCTGCATCAAAACACTTTCATATTTGGATTTGAAAAATGGAATTATTTGATTATATATCAAAATGAATTTTGTTCTTTTACATATATACTATCTGTGTAGCAATTCACTTCAATTATTACAATGGATTAATCAGATTGAATAATTCTACTTCCAAGTAGCACTAGCCTGTAAGTTAAGAGTTAAGAACTTTACTTTTAGCTGGTTAGCTCTGAGTTTAGGGACAATTCATTCATTCTGTTCATTCTTCCTAAATAACTTAGCATTGCTTTCCTACATGTGATTGAACTTAGATGCATTCTTTGCAGCTTCATGGTTCTGTTCTCAAATCAGAGGAAGAATTTATTGTCAAAAAGTAAAGGGAAAAAATGCCATTGGTAAAAGTGATGTATTGCCACCTCAGAGCAATAGAAACCAAAATGCCTACATTAGATACATAAATTAAAATGAGAGAAGCAGCCCGTATGTGAAAAACAATAGCTGAAGCATGAAAATAAATGATAAATGTCATCATTGTCATAATTAAGAACACTATTGAATACTGGGCATTGAATATAGTTGAAGAAAATATCTGCCTAACCATGGCAGCTGCTATTAGACTTATGACTATTTATGAAGAATAAGAGTAGATATTCTGTTTTTTTCAAAATATACAGACATTAAATTGTTCATGTAAAAAATTCCCATTTTTATATTATAATGACTAGCTTGATTATTTTAAAATGCTGTTGTTTAGTCACTAAGTCAAGTCTGCAACTCCATAGACGGTAGCCAACCAAGTTTTCTGTCCATGAGATTTCCCTGGACAGAATAATGGAGTGGGTTGCCATTTCATCCTCCAAGGGATCTTCCCAACCCAGGGATCTCCCATATTGACAGGTGGATTCTTTACCACAGAGCCACCAAAAATGTAGTGACGCCTTTAGGTCAAACAAATATATTATCATCTTAAAAACAACCAGTTTGTCATCTCTTTAAACCCAGGTTTCCATTTGATACTTGAATTTTCTTCATAGCACTACACAGAAGTGATTGCTTGTGCTTGAAAAAATGTATAGATGAAATTATTGTTACTTTCTTTGGCAAATGTTTCCACATTCGTAAAATATCCATCTCAAGAATTTATGTATTTTGAAAGTACTGTCTTTACTGTAAACAAAGAACAAAATTGCTCACCACCCATTTCTATAAGAATTAAGTCATAACCTACTCCATTTGCTGACTGATAACAATTAACATGGTAACAGGATTAGGTACTCTGTGCTTTGGACAAGCAGGCTCCTTAGAGAGTTAGGTGCATATTTCAGGAAGAATCTTAATAAATTCAGATTCTTGCATCTTTCCATACATAGAAAAGGACTAAAATAGTTTACCTGAGATATCTGCTCTTTGTGATTAACAATAATCTTTTACCAAGATGTATGCTTGACTACACATATTCCTTAACCAAAAAAAAAAAAAAAAAATCACAGATAAACTGGTTTCCCAAACTATATCTTCAGACAAGTTTTCTCAGAGCTACTAAGAGACTGTATCTCAGGCTTTGGTTCTCAGTAAGAACAACAGACTGGTTCCAAATAGAAAAAGGAGTACGTCAAGGCTGTATATTGTCACCCTGCTTATTCAACTTCTATGCAGGGTACATCATGAGAAACGCTGGACTGGAAGAAACACAAGCTGGAATCAAGATTGCTGGGAGAAATATCAATAACCTCAGATATGCAGATGACACCACCCTTAGGGCAGAAAGTGAAGAGGAACTAAAAGCCTCTTGATGAAAGTGAAAGAGGAGAGTGAAAAAGTTGGCTTAAAGCTCAACATTCAGAAAATGAAGATCATGGCATCTGGTCCCATCACTTCATGGGAAGTAGGGAAACAGTGGAAACAGTGTCATATTTTATTTTGGGGGGCTTCAAAATCACTGCAGATTGTGACTGCAGCCGTGAAATTAAAAGACCCTTACTCCTTGAAAGAAAAGTTATGACCAACCTAGATAGCATATTGAAAAGCAGAGACATTACTTTGCCGACTAAGGTCCATCTAGTCAAGGCTATGGTTTTTCCAGTGGTCATGTATGGATGTGAGAGTTGGAGTGTGAAGAAGGCTGAGCACTGAAGAATTGATGCTTTTGAACTGTGGTGTTGGAGAAGACTCTCTAGAGTCCCTTGGACTGCAAGGAGATCCAACCAGTCCATTCTGAAGGAGATCAGCCCTGGGATTTCTTTGGAAGGAATGATGCTAAAGCTGAAACTCCAGTACTTTGGCCACCTCACGCGAAAAGTTGACTCATTGGAAAAGACTGATGCTGGGAGGGATTGGGGGCAGGAGGAGAAGGGGACGACCAAGGATGAGATGGCTCGATGGCATCACTGACTCAATGGACGTGAATCTGAGTTAACTCTGGGAGTTGGTGATGGACAGGGAGGCCTAGCGTGCTGCAATTCATGAGGTCCCAAAGAGTCAGACATGACGAGCGACTGAACTGAACTGAATTGAAGACTCTGAATAAAACTTAAACTCACAACTCTTATGTTGTATATTTTGCTTTAAATTTACATTAAAATTCTTACATATAATTTTCTTAAAATTTAATCTCCTAAAGTTACATGGAAGAAAAATTATATTTTTTTCTGCTTTAATGTATTAAATATCACATTTCTGTCCTCTCAAAATATCCAGGTCTTTTTTTCCATTTATTTCATAGTTATAGTTGGATTTTCATCACCATCCAGATAGATCTCTGACACGATAAAATCATTTTATATTCTCATACTAAAGGGGCTAGAGGATAGTTGTTCTTTTTGACCAGTCACTAAGACATTTCCAACTCCTTGCAACCTAAAGGACTGCAACACTCTAGGTTTCTCTGTCATCCACTATCTCCCAGAGTTTGCTCAAAATCATGTCCATTGAGTCAATGATGCCATCCAACCATCTCATCCTCTGTTGCCCACTTCTCCCCCTGCCCTCAATCTTTCCCTGCATCAGGGTACTTTTCAATGAATTGGCTCTTCACAGCAGGTGATCAAAGTATTAGAGCTTCATCTCCCGCATCAGTCTTTCCAATGAATATTCAGGGTTGATTTCCTCTAGGATTGACAGGCTTGATCTCCTTGCAATCCAAGTGACTCTCAAGAGTCTTCTCCAACACCACAACTCAAAAGTCTCAATTCTTTGGTGCTCAGCCTTCTTTATGATTCAACACTAACATCTGTACATGACTACTGGAAAAGTCATAGCTTTCACTAGATGGACCTTTGTTGGCAAATTTCTGTCTCTGTTGTTTAATATCCTGTTTTGATTCGTCACAGCTTTCCTTCCAAGAAACATGTGTCTTTGAATTTCATGGCTGTAGTTACTGTCTGCAGTGATTTTGGAGCCCAAGAAAGTTAAATCTGTTACTGCTTCCACTTTTCCTCCTATTTGCCATGAAGTGATGAGACTGGATATCATACTAGTTTTGTAGTGTTGACTTTCAAGCCAGCTTTTTCACTCTTCTCTTTCACCCTCAGGAGACTCTAGTTTCTCTTCATTTTCTGCCATTAGAATGGTATCATCTGCATATCAGAGGTTGTTGACAGTTCTCATGGCAAACTTGATTCCAACTTGTGATTCATCTAAGTTGGCATTTCACATGATGAACTCTGCACATGAAAATGAAAGTTGCTCAGTCGTGTCTGACTCTTTGTGACCCCATGGACTGTAGCCTGCCAGGCTCCTTTGTCCATGGAATTATCCAAGAATACTGGAGTGGGTAGCCTTCTCCAGGGGATCTTTCCAACCCAGGGATCGAACCCAGGTCTCCCTGTTTGCAGGTGGACTCTTTACCATTTGAGCCAGTTACATAGAAGTTAAACAAGCAGGGTGACAATATATAGCCTTGTCATACTCCTTTCCCAGTTTTGAACCAGTCCATTGTTCCATGTGCAGTTCTAACTGTTACCTCTTGACCTGAATACAGGTTTCTCAGGAGACAGGTATAGTGGTCTGGTACTCTCTGGTACTCTCATCTCTTTAGGAATTTTCCAGTTTGTTGTGATCCACACAAAAGCTTTAGTATAGTCAATGAAGAAAAAACAGATTTTTTTTTCCCTGAAATTCTCTTGCTTTCTATGATCAAACAAATACTGGCAATTTAATCGTTGTTTTCTCTGCCTCTTAGAAACCCAGCTTATACACCTGGAAGTTCTCGGTACACATACTCTTGAAGCCTAGCTTGGCGAATTTTAAGCATAATCTTGCTAGCATGTGACATGAACACAACTGAACATGAGAGCATGGTACAGAAGGACTATTAATTTACCATGTATCACAACTACTGTATGTAAATAATCTTTGTTTCGAGAAATATTTGATTATTCAGATTAAGTTCTGCATCTGTTATTTTTTTTAATTTTCTGAAAACTTTATTAACTAAAAGGTTAATTATATGCACCACAATCATTGTAAATAATACACACCATTGTAAGTAATACATACCACAATCACTGTAAATATAACAGAAGAATATAGCATATTCCAGTTTTAGAAACTCATTCTGAACCATAGTTCCACTATCTTCTCCTGACTAAAATAAACGTATTTTAAAGTGACAGTAATTATTTATGTCTACTACTCCATCCACAGTAAACAATTTGTTCTACAATTGTCTAGCTGAACACAATATCTTTTATCTTAGCTCCCTACACTACTGCGAGGCCACTGGTGCTCCACATTTCTGATGTTGCATTCTAGGAACTTTTTCTACTGTCCACTCTAAATATACTTGCTATTATTTCAGATTTGATCCTGTTGCCTGTTACTTAACTTCGACATTTCTTCCCAGGCTATCTAGATACATGTTTTCTATTAGATTATCTATTCTGACATTTAACAGATGGATGATGTAAGTTACTGAGGTGGTAAGATGAAATAATGTGTGATAGATATGATTTTCTCTTAAGGAATTTCCTTCTCAGGCTGTCAAGCATAGTATAGTTCAGTACAGTGCTAACAGCTTCTGTTTGTGGGACACAGCTAACTGGGTTCATAATCCATATTAATCTAAACAAGTTATTTAACCTCCTTAAATTGGCTTTCCTATTTTATAAAGAGGTGATAATAAAACTGTCTACCATACATAATTACTATGAAGATTGTAAGAATATTGTATAGAAGATGCTTAGTGCAGTGTCTAACATGCAATGAATATTTCCTACGTTTTGACCCTTGTTTTCATTGTTATTTTCACTGTCAGCTTTCTAACTTACCCTTGGAGCTTGTGGATTTGTAATATACCACCTCTGTCCCATAACTAGAACCTAGAACATTTACCTTTACATGATTCTTATATCCAAAATCCCATAAATATAGGAGAGGAAGTTTTTGCAATAGTATCTAGTAGATCTGGAAGGAAATAACTATGCTTTATTTTCTGGTTTAGGGGTTTTTAGAATCTGACACTTTGTTTCCTTAACACATTAAAACTGCACACACCTATAATTTATGCTCTAAGTATCTATTCAGGTAAAATGAAAATGTTCATTCCAGGTCTAACTTAACTAAAAGCTGCTCTTAATATTTGTGTGATCTTATTAAATATTATTTCTCCAACTGAAAAAAAAAAAGTAAAGAAAAACCAGGAAATGGGTTTCAAATGAACCAAAAGCAAGGAGTTTCAAGCAAGAAAGATTATGTATGTTCATGGCAGGATGCTAAATGATAGGGAATGGAGACAAAACATTGTTTTCCTAGTGATTCTTCTGACCCTTGGTATTTGCTCCATAATGTAGGTATGAAACCTTGTGAACTGCGGTCTTCTCTTCTACTTTTAGAGATAAATGAAAATCATCAATATAACCCTGCTGAAAGTTATCTTTTCCATCATTCTTTACATCAGGACAGCTGTCAGCTACAGCTGAGGGCTCAACAGGCCACCTTTTGGGCCATCCACTGTACCGTGTTGATGAGTTATTATTTTCACTGGTAACAACTGCTATTACTATGCTGCAAACAGCAAGTGTTGAACTAGACAGGCCTACTAGACAGGCCTACAGTGGTCTCATCAGTCACAGTCTTGTGTTTGACAGTCTTTAGATGGAAATTCCCAAAGAAAAAACAGGTATTTGTCATGCAATATTTTATTTCAAACCCTCAATGACTAATGCCTTTCACAGTTGGTAATATAAGTGACATGCTGAGCTTAAACAAATAGATTATTTTGCTTTGAATGATACAGCTGTGTTTTTCCCCTGTTTTAAGTACTGAGCAGGAGGTATTTTCTAATAATTTATGTTCAGCTTTTCTTCCATGAGAGAGAGCTTAGAGATGTACACAGTGACATTTGTAGCCAAATGACAATAAATAAAAGATGGTTCTGTATACCTTGATTAGAAAAGTATTTAACTTGGGAACATAGAAACAGAAGGATGTAAGGTGGAGCTGGGTCCTGCTCTAAGTAATTCAGAAGTCGTTTAACATTATCTAGCAACCTTTGTCTTATCACTTGTTAAGAAATGATGAATTGGAGCAGGAAATCAGTAGAAGTGTTCAAGACACTGTCTGCATTTAATAAAATCAAGCAGCATTTGGTAAACATTTTGTGTGGGAAAACTTTGAAGATGGTTCAAAAATGACTGTAATATACATAATACGAGTTATAGAGTGTCCACTTGTGGTCAAGGACATGTTCATTATCAAGAATATCAGCTTTCTCATCCAATGATACAAATTAAAGCTATTTTAAAATAAATTATATATTCCATTCTCATTATAAATTAAAAAAATAAAACAGACATCATGCTCAGTAAAAATTCTGCCTATCAACTCACTGACTCATATAGGTCTTTTTCCTTTCTATTTCCAGTTTTATTTTCAAATTCTGGACTGTAAACACACAAATAAATCATTAAGAGTCATACAAAGTCCATAACTTTCCATTGAATGCATCTTTGCCAGGAAAGAAGAGGAGTGTTTTGTTGAGCACAGCAGTCATCACAAGACATAGGTGCTTCTCCTTCTGGTTTATGGACTCTACTTAATTGAGATGTCTGATTATTAATTTTTAAACAAATTAAAATGTTTATGAAAAGTTTATGAAATTTATGAACATTTATGAAAAAAGAAAGATTATTTCCTGTCCTTGGGATTTTCTTCACTTTCTGTTTCTCACATTTTCCTAACCAAATGGACAATTTCAAATTTTTTGAAAGGAGTTTTTGCTGAAAGGAATTCTGACAAGTAGGATGGTTAAGAATTATTAATATATCCAAAGCAAGTAGGGAATTTTGAAGACAGCATAATCAATGACAAAAGTTCAGACCATGTCTCAGAAAAGAGGAAATGATTCAGGGTTGAAACATTAGTGCTTTTAAGGCACTAGGTTAGCCCCAAATTAGGAGGATGATTTATGAGATTAAGCACAATAATGAGTAAGAACAGGAGATCACAAATGATATATAATGAGTTAGGTAAGAATTTTAGTACCAAATCCATTAAGAACTGTAGTAAGCCAAGGGTTTCTTTTTATGGGTTACTAGCTGTGTGTTTTGAGAATGAGGCTGCAAACATGACTAGACAATATTGGAAAAATTCAGGAATAGATTTTCATCTGTTCATCTATTCATGAGCTTATTCATTCTTCAAAAGACTATTTATGTGTGTTGATGGCTCAGAATATTAAAATCACATAATTATGTGATTAATTATGACCACATAAAAGTTAGTATTAAAATGGAAATAGCATCATTCTGTTCAAAGAAGTTTTTCAAATCAAAGTCTTCTATTTTTTTTTTTTGTCTTTATCAGCAATCCATTTGAAGTCCTACATTTCCCCCACAGATAACAGCCTTATTTGCATAATCACCTTTATTGATTTTTCAATTGATACATGCAAAAACTTCAGTTAATCTTCAGAGAAATATATTTGGTGAATAAATCCAATCACAAAAGGTTATATACTGTAGGATTTCACTTATATAACACTAGTGAAGTGCCAAATTAGTAGGAATGGAGGATGGATTGGTAACTGTCAGGAATTAAAGGGGGTGTGTGAGGATTTATGTATGACTATTAAAGAATAGCAGGAGGAATCCTAGAGATGATGGAAATGTTCTTTACAATGATTATTTCAGTCTCTATATCCTGGTTATCGGAGAAGGCGATGGCACCCCACTCCAGTACTCTTGCCTGGAGAATCCCATGAACGGAGGAGCCTGGTGGGCTGCAGTCCATGGGGTTGCTAAGAGTTGGACACGACTCAGCGACTTCCCTTTCACTTTCATTCGTTGGAGAAGGAAATGGCAACCCACTCCAGTGTCTTTGCCTGGAGAATCCCAGGGACGGGGGAGCCTAGTGGGCTGCTGTCTCTGGGGTCGCACAGAGTCGGACACGACTGAAGCGACTTAGCAACAGCAGCAGCAGCATCCTGGTTATAATGTTTTACTAGTTTTGCAAGATGTTGTTAACTGATGAAACCGAGTAAAAGTTACATAAGATATCTCTGCATTATTTCTTACAACTACATATAAACCTGAAATTATTTCAAAACAAAGATTTAATGTAAAAAGAGAGATAGTTAATCAATAACTAATCTCAAATCTTTAGAAAATAGAAAAATAAGAATAAACTCAAAGCAAGCAAAATGAAAATGTAATAAAGATTCAAGTTGAAATCAAACAAATAAAAATAGAAACTTAATGACCCCAAAATTGAGTCTTGAAAAGATCAACAAAACTGACACATATTTAGTTAGTGAATAAAAAGAAAGACTATACACATTATTAAATTTAAAAATAAATGTATGTTAATACTACAAACCCTAAAAAAATAACAACTTTGGGAGACATAACTTTATGCCAACAACTTCTAAAAAGTATTTACAGGACAAATTCCTAAGTAAGACACAGACTGCATTTGCATTCACATTGCATACTCAGTTGCTCAGTTGTGTCTAACTCTCTGAGACCACATGAACTGTAGCTCTCCAGGGTCCTCTGTCCATGTAATTTTCCAGGCAAGAATATTGGAATAGGGTGCAGTTTCCTCCTCCAGATTATCTTCCCAACACAGGGGTCAAACCCACTTTACCTGCATCTTCTGCATTGCAGGTAGATCCTTACCACTGAGCTACTGGGGAAGCCGGACATAAATTACCAAGATCAAAACAAAAATGAATAGAAAATCTGAATATACCAATTAGAATAAATTTATTGAATTAGTAATTAAAAGTCTTTCATAAAAGAATTTCTAGGACCACATGGCTTAACTGGTAAATTATTTCAAATATTCAATTGAAAAATATTACTAATCCTTCATGAACTTTTTCAGAAAGTAAGAGAAAAAATTCCCAACTCATTTTGTGAGGCTCATAGTACTTTACACAAAAACCAAACAATGAAATCTTTAAAAAAGAGAAAAAAAATGTGAAAACTACAGATTAACATAACTCAGGAATATAAACATAAAAATCCTCAGTAAAATATTAGCAGACTAAATCCAGCAACATGTGAAAATGGTTGTATACCATGACTAAGCAAAATTTAATCCAGTAATGCAAGATTGTTTTAATATTCAAAAAGCAATCAAAGAAATATACCATGTTATCAATAAAGAACTAATACAACATGCTCATCTCAGAAGATAAAGAAAAAACATTTGAAAAAATTTAGCATCCCTTAACAACAACAACAAACACTCATAAGCAAGAAGTAGACTGTAACTTTCTCAAATTGAAATAGGGCATAAACAAAAAATCCAGTACTTAATAATATATCTCATGATGAAAGACTGACCATTTTCTCCCTCAAATTTGTAACAAGCCAAAGCTTTTCATAATTGTTCTTACTGTCAGTTATAGCCAATATTGTTCTGAAGGGTCCAACTAGTGCACTGACGTATAACAATAATAAAGGTATACAGACTGAAAAGAAATACAACTATCTTTATTCATAGGTGATTTAGTTTGTATAGAAATCCCCAAATAATTCACAAAAGGTATTATATTAAATTGTTTTAACAAAGATTTGGAATATGCATACATTCACAATGACACTGTTCAATTTCTATGTATATACAAAAAAATAAATGATTTAATTTTCACACAAAAATGATAAGTGAAAAACATTCACAAAACTTTTTTTTTTAATAATCAGCAAAAGCTGGAAAACAGTATCAAGAGGAGAAAATATTTAAAAACTGTGATATTGATCATATAGTAATGGTACACACCAATAAAGAACTAAGTACTAGAGTTCCAGAAAAAACATCTATTTCTGCTTTATTGACTATGCCAAAACCTTTGACTGTGTGGATCACAACAAACTGTGGACAATTCTGAAAGAGATGGAAATACCAGACCATCTGACCTGCCTCTTGAGAAATCTGTATGCAGGTCAGGAAGCAACAGTTAGAACTGGACATGGAACAACAGACTGGTTCCAAATAGGAAAAGGAGTACATCAAGACTGTATATTGTCACCCTGCTTATTTAATTTATATGCAGAGTATATCATATGAAATGTTGGGCTCGAGGAAACACAAGCTGGAATCAAGATTGCTGGGAAAAATATCCATAATCTCAGATATGGCGATGACACCACCCTTATGGCAGGGAAGGAAGAAGAACTAAAAAGCCTCTTGATGAAAGTGAAAGAGGAGAATGAAAAAGTTGGCTTAAAGCTCAACATTCAGAAAATGAAGATCATGGCATCCGGTCCCATCACTTCATGGCAAATAGATGGGGAAAGAGTGGAAACAGTGGAAACAGTGGCTGACTTTATTTTTCTGGGCTCCAAAATCATTGCAGATGGTGACTGTAGCCATGAAATTAAAAGACACATACTCCTTGGAAGAAAAGTTATGACCAACCTAGACAGCATATTACAAAGCAGAGACATTACTTTGTCAACAAAGGTCCATCTAGTCAAGGCTATGATTTTTCTAGTGGTCATGTATGGATGTGAGAGTTGGACTACAAAGAAAGCTGAACACAGAAGAACTGATGCTTTTGAACTGTGGTGTTGGAGAAGACTCTTGAGAGTCCCTTGGACTGCAAGGAGATCCAACCAGTCCATCCTAAAGGAAATCAGTCCTGGGTGTTCATTGGAAGGACTGATGTTGAAGCTGAAACTCCAATACTTTGGCCACTTGATGCGAAGAGCTGGCTCATTTGCAAAGAGCCTGATGCTGGCAAAGATTGAAGGCAAGAGGAGAAGGGGACAGCAGAGGATGAGATGGTTGGATGGCATCACCAACTCAATGGACATGGGTTTGGGTGGACTCCGGGGGTTGGTGATGGACAGGGAGGCCTGGCCTACTGTGTTTCATGAGGTCGTAGAGTTAGACACGACTGAGCGACTGAACTGAACTGAACATACAATAAAATGGACAAATCTCAAAAAACATGTTGTTGAATAAAATAAGCCAGACACAAGAGGTTAAATACCACATAACTGAACATAAATGTTCCACAGAAGGCAAAAGAAAATTGTGGTGATAATAGTTAGAATAGACTAGCCGTGTGTGGTTATTGAGTAAAATGGAGGAAAAGAAGAATTTCTGATGCTGTTGAACTGTTCTTTATCTTCATATGAGTAAAGTGAATATGAATGCATAAATATATAAAACCCAAGAAGGTATACACTTAAGATTTGTGCACTTGACTAATTGTAAATTTAGTCTCCAGTAATGCACCTCCAAAATCTTTTTACTAAGGCTATAAATTATTTAATATTAAACTATGATGATATATTATATCAATATTAGCATATTTTTCTATGAAATGAACTAATGGTCTAAGATTAAGTATTCTATTTAATACTTCTCAGGCTTCCCTGGTGGCTTAGAGGTTAAAGAGTCTGCCTCCAATGTGGGAGACTCGGGTTAAATCCCTTGGTCCGGAAGATCCCTGGAGAAGGAAGTGGTAACCCACTCCAGTATTCTTGCCTGGAGAATTCCCATGGATGGAGAAGCCTGGTAGGCTACAGTCCACGGGGTCGCAAAGAGTCGGACACGACTGAGCGACTTCACTCACTCACTCATACATTTATAATTAAGTAAGTGATTTATAACTGAGTGATAAATTACGTATAAAGCTTTATCACAATCTACAATTTAGGTAGTATTATCTTCATTTTAAATTCAAGTAGTAATACAGTGATTTTACATGGCTTGTCCCAAACCACACACTTATTTAATGGTGTATTTGGGAGTCAAATCCAAGTCCACTTCTAAGTTGTAATATGTTCATTCTTCCCCACCTTGATAACTTTAAAATAACCTTTGAAAGAGTTTTATTCAATACTTTGGCCACCTCATGCAAAGAGTTGACTCACTGGAAAAGACCCTGATGCTGGAAGGGATTGGGGGCAGGAGGAGAAGGGGACGACAGAGAATGAGATGGCTGGATGGCATCACCGACTCAATGTATGTGAGTTTGAGTAAACTCCAGAAGTTGGTGATGGACAGGGGAGCCTGGCATGCTGTGATTCATGGGGTCACAAAGAGTCAGACACGACTGAGAGACTGAACTGACTGACTGAACATGCCCTCTTAACATATTGTAAATTGTGTGGATTATGTAACACTAGTTGAGTTGAAATTGTGCTAACACGTAAACCTTCTAATAGTCATCTGAACATGGCTACTGAGCTTTCTCTTGGCAAAAAGGGATGATAATATCTCCCATTCTAAAGGTTGTTTAAATGGAAATTTTTTTTTTTTTAATCCATTTTGGAAGATTCTCTCAGGACACAAAGTACAAAAGAGGATTCTCAATTTTCAGAAATCTCTGAATTTTTCTTTTCTTTTCTTTTCTTATTTTTTTACTTTCTCATTCTTATTGTCACCTCTTTCCTCAATGCTGCTACTTTCAGGTTAGCCCTCTAGTTCAGTTCAATTTAGTCTCTCAGTCATGACTGACTGTGACCCCGTGGACTACAGAATGCTGGGCTTCCCTGTCCATCTGCAACTCCAAGAGCTTACTCAAACTCATGTCCATCCTGTTGGTGATGCCAACCATCCATCCCATCCTCTGCTCCCCCTTCTCCTCCTGCCTTCAATCTTTGCCAGCATCAGGGTCTTTTACAATGAGTCAGCTCTTCACATCAGGTAGCTGAAGTATTGGATTTTCAGCTTCAACATCAGCCCTTCCAATGAATATTCAGGACTGATTTCCTTTAGGATTGACTGGTTTGATCTCCTTGCAGTCCAAGGGACTCTCAAGAATCTTCTCCAAGACCACAGATTAAAAGCATCAATTCTTCAGTGCTCAGCCCTCTAAGTGGTAAATTATGTCTTATCCTCAACTCTATCCACTGTCTCCAGAAGTGAAATAAAAATCCTCTCCTGCACTTTTCTACTTCCAGAGTTTTCTCACTTGCTTTTCCTCTCACCTCTCCAATTTGGAATCACATGCCGTTATAATCTGTTAACTTCTCTATTCAACTTTGGTCAGCATGTTCCCTTATTCTATGAAAATTTTACTTCCTGATTTCCTGTCAATATTTGTAATTCTGCCCCATCATAATTTTGATTTTCCATGAAATTCCTCATCCTTAGGTATGTGACGTACTCATTTTCAATACTCTTGCCTCAATTACTCAATTCCATTATCTCAGCTCCATGTCATTACTCCTAATATAAATGGTTATTATCTAAATTTTAAGTGACCAACTCTCTGCAAATTAACTGTCATTTTTCCAGTTCACTCCTTTACTGCTACAACTCCAAAAACTTATTGGCTCCTTCTGGTCCTGCAATCTCGTATAATATGCAAGCTTCAATCATACATAACACTCATTTAACAGCAATTCTACCCTCAAGGTATCTTAAACGAATCTCACTATTATTATTATTCACCCAGTTCAAGTCAACTCATATTTCATCTGAATTTTTAAATATTCTCTTCTTTCTTCCAAATTTGTCGTCACTTGTAATCTACCCTAAATACATAAACAAGAACATAAAATAATTGAAGTCATATCACTCATCTGCTCAGTTACCTTCAGTAACTTATGGTCTCACTGTGACTAAAAGGTAGAGTCATATAACACTTTACAAAACCATGTATATGCTCTGCCTGGTGTACCATTCTGAGCACATAGACGATTTTTCTCCCTTTCACCCTGTTCCAGCATTATTGCTGACCTAACCTCATGGTGATTTGAAAATGCCAAGGATTTTCTTACATTAGATTCTTTAAACGTGTGTTTCTCTGACTGAAAATACTGATCTCCAGATATCCACCATGATTGGTTTTTTACCTCTTTGTACCTTTCATTCATTCAAATGCTACTTTCTCCACCACAACTTCCTTGATTTCCTTTGTTAAAATTAAATGAAATTCCTAGTTTATTTTTCCTGCTTTGCTTTTCTTCACAGAATTTATCTGTGGAGAAAGTAGGAAAAACCACTAGACCATTCAGCTATGACCTAAACCAAATCTCCTATGATTATACAGTGGAAATGACAAATAGATTCAAGGGATTAGATCTGATACACAGAGTGCCTGAAGAACTATGGACAGTTCATGACATTGTACAGCAGGCAGTGATCAAGAACATCCCCAAGAAAACGTGAAATGTGAAACATGAAGTCACTCAGTCATGTCCAACTCTTTGTGACCCCGTGGACTGTAGCCTACCAGGCTCCTCCGTCCATGGGATTCTCCAGGCAAGAATACTGGTGTGGGTTGCCATTTCCTTCTCCAGGGGATCTTCCCGACCCAGGGATTGAACCCAGGTCTCCCACATTGGAGGCAGACACTTTAACCTCTGAGCCACCAGGGAAGCCCTCCCCAAGAAAAAGTAATGCAAAAAGGGAAAATGATTATCTAAGGAGGCCTTATAAATAACTGAGAAAAGAAGAGAATCTAAAGGCAAAGGAGAAAAGGAAAGATATACCCATCTGAATGCAGAGTTCCAAAGAATAGCAAGGTGAGATAAGAAAGCCGCCTCAGGGATCAATGCAAAGAAATAGAGGAAAACAATAGAATGGGAAAAACTAGAGATCTCTTTAAGAATATTAGAGATACCAAGGGAAGATTGATACCTGTTAGTCTTTATTATCAGGAAGCTTCCAAAAGCCTCCTATCCTTCTCCATCAGAGGGCAGACAGACTGAAAACCACAATCACAGAAAGCTAACCAATCTGTTCACATGGACTACAGCCTTGTCTAACTCAATGAAACCATGAGCCATGCCAGGTAGTGTCACCCAAGATGGACGGTCATGGTGGAAAATGCAAAGAAATAGAGGAAAATAGTAGAATGGGAAAGTATAGAGATCTCTTCAAGAAAATTAGAGATACCATGGGAACATTTCATGCAAAGATGTGCACAATAAAGGACAGATATGGTATGGGCCTTACAGAAGCAGAAGATATTAAGAAGAGGTGGCAAGTATACACAGAAATAGACAGGAAAGATCTTCACGACCCATATAATCACAGTGGTGTGATTACTTACCTAGAACCAGACATCCTGGAATGCGAAGTTAAGTGAGCCTTAGGAAGCATCACTAAGAACAAAGCTAGTGGAGATGAAGGAATTCCAGTTCAATCTCCTAAGAGATGATGCTGTTTAAAGTGCTGCACTCAATATACCAGCAAGTTTGGAAAACTCAGCAGTGGCCACAGGACTGGAAAAGACCAGTTTTCATTCCAATCCCAAAGAAAGGCAGTGCCAAAGAATGCTCAAACTACCACACAATTGCACTAATCTCACACAGTAGCAAAGTAATGCTCGAAAATCTCCAAGCTAGGCTTCAACAGTACGTGAACTGTGAAATTCCAGATGTTCAAGGTGGATTTACAAAAGGCAGAGAAACCAGAGATCAAATTGCCAACATCCTTTGGATCATCA